>NW_026607605.1:0-300000 GCF_029499605.1 Hyla sarda
CAATTTCAGTGGCGCTGAAATTCCGCAGTGTAAACGGGTCTCACGGAAACCCATTCACACTAATGTTAAGTTCACACCGCGGAATTCGGCTCTCGGAATTCCGCCCGTGGAATTCCGCGGGAATTCTGTAGTGTGAACATACCCTAAGAGAGAAAAAATAGGACTACATTTTCCCTCCTTCTCATAATAGTCTGCAATTTTTGTGCTAAAAAGTACCTAAAAAAAAAAAAAGTGCCCAACCCCCATCGTGCTCAGCTAACGTTAAAGAAACATATTTCATTCTCGTGCTTTCCTGCCCCAAAGTAGTGAATTTAATAAAGAAATAAGAGCTTGGAACCATTTTTCTGATATCCATACAGTATAGAAACATAGAATGTGTCGGCAGATAAGAACCAATTGGCCCATTTAGTCTGCCCAATAATCTGAATCCTATCAATAGTCCCTGGCCCTATCTTATATGAAGGATAGCCTTATGCCTATACCAGGCATGTTTAAACTCCTTCACTGTATTTGCAGCGACTAGTGTTGCTCACGAATATTCGCAATTCAAATTTTAATCGCGAATATAGCATATTCGCGAATTTGCGAATATTGCAAATATAGCACTATATATTCATAATTACGAATATTCGCTTTTTTTGCGCATATGTGAAAATTTGTGCGCATATGCGCAAATTTGCGAATATTGAGCCCTCCCTTCATTAATGGTATAGAGAACTGTGACTAGTGCATCAACTCTGTGATTTTTTGCCCAATAAAACCAATAGGCTAATTGTGGTCTATGGGGATCTCACTGCATGTAAGATAAGCAGGACCGTCTCGGCAGTACAGTGGGATGGGAGACCGTCACTGGTTCGAGTCCCAGGGTGGACAGTGTTACAGTGTTGTGGTTAAACTTTACTTTCCTGGAAAAGCTGCTGAGTTGCCCATAGCAACCAATCAAATTGCTTCTTTCATTTTTCAGAGGCCTTTTCAAAAATGAAAGAAGCGATCTGATTGGTTGCTAAGTATATAGTAAACATTCATATATGTGGTCAATATATAGTATAAATTCATATATATGGGGGGAAGTATATAGTATACATTCATATATATGTGGGTAAGTATATAGTATACATTCATATATATGTGGGTCAGTATATAGTATACATGCATATATGGGGTCAGTATATAGTATACATTCACATATATGGGGGTCAGTATATAGTATACATTCATATGTGTGGTCAGTATATAGTATACATTCATATATATGGGGGTCAGTATATAGTATACATTCATATATATGGGGGTCAGTATATAGTATACATTCATATATATGGGGGTCAGTATATAGTATACATTCATATGTGTGGTCAGTATATAGTATACATTCATATATGGGGGTCAGTATATAGTATACATTCATATATATGGGGGTCAGTATATAGTATACATTCATATATATGGGGGTCAGTATATAGTATACATTCATATGTGTGGTCAGTATATAGTATACATTCATATATATGGGGGTCAGTATATAGTATACATTCATATATATGGGGGTCAGTATATAGTATACATTCATATATATGGGGGTCAGTATATAGTATACATTCATATATATGGGGGTCAGTATATAGTATACATTCATATATGGGGGTCAGTATATAGTATACATTCATATATATGGGGCTCAGTATATAGTAATCATTCATATATATGGGGGTCAGTATATACTATACATTCATATATGGGGGTAAGTATATAGTATAAATTAATTTGTGGGGACGAGTATATAGTATACTTTCATATATATGGGGGTCAGTATATAGTATACATTCATATATATGGGGGTCAGTATATAGTATACATTTATATATGTGGTCAGTATATAGTATACATTCATATATAAGTGGGTCAGTATATAGTATACATTCATATATATGGGGGTCAATATATAGTATACATTCATTTATGGGGGTCAGTATATAGTATACATTCATATATATGGGGGTCAGTATATAGTATACATTCATATATATGGGGGTCAGTATATAGTATACATTCATATATATGGGGGTCAGTATATAGTATACATTCATATATATGGGGGTCAGTATATAGTATACATTCATATATATGGGGGTCAGTATATAGTATACATTCATATATATGGGGGTCAGTATATAGTATACATTCATATATATGGGGGTCAGTATATAGTATACATTCATATGTGTGGTCAGTATATAGTATACATTCATATGTGTTGTCAGTATATAGTATACATTCATATGTGTGGTCAGTATATAGTATACATTCATATGTGTGGTCAGTATATTTTATACATTCATATGTGTGGTCAGTATATATTATACATTCATATGTGTGGTCAGTATATAGTATACATTCATATGTGTGGTCAGTATATAGTATACATTCATATGTGTGGTCAGTATATAGTATACATTCATACATGGGGGTCAGTATATAGTATACATTCATATGTGTGGTCAGTATATAGTATACATTCATATGTGTGGTCAGTATATAGTATACATTCATATGTGTGGTCAGTATATAGTATACATTCATATGTGTGGTCAGTATATAGTATACATTCATATGTGTGGTCAGTATATAGTATACATTCATATGTGTGGTCAGTATATATTATACATTCATATGTGTGGTCAGTATATAGTATACATTCATATATATGGGGGTCAGTATATAGTATACATTCATATGTGTGGTCAGTATATAGCATACATTCATATGTGTGGTCAGTATATAGTATACATTCATATGTGTGGTCAGTATATAGTATACATTCATATGTGTGGTCAGTATATAGTATACATTCATATGTGTGGTCAGTTTATAGTATACATTCATATGTGTGGTCAGTATATAGTATACATTCATATATATGGGGGTCAGTATATAGTATACATTCATATATATGGGGGTCAGTATATAGTATACATTCATATATATGGGGGTCAGTATATAGTATACATTCATATATATGTGTGGTCAGTATATAGTATACATTCATATGTGTGGTCAGTATATAGTATACATTCATATGTGTGGTCAGTATATTTTATACATTCATATGTGTGGTCAGTATATAGTATACATTCATATGTGTGGTCAGTATATAGTATACATTCATATGTGTGGTCAGTATATAGTATACATTCATATGTGTGGTCAGTATATAGTATACATTCATATGTGTGGTCATTATATAGTATACATTCATATGTGTGGTCAGTATATAGTATACATTCATATGTGTGGTCAGTATATTTTATACATTCATATGTGTGGTCAGTATATAGCATACATTCATATGTGTGGTCAGTATACAGTATACATTCATATGTGTGGTCAGTATATAGCATACATTCATATGTGTGGTCAGTATACAGTATACATTCATATGTGTGGTCAGTATATAGTATACATTCATATGTGTGGTCAGTATATAGTATACATTCATATATATGGGGGTCAGTATATAGTATACATTCATATGTGTGGTCAGTATATAGTATACATTCATATGTGTGGTCAGTATATAGTATACATTCATATGTGTGGTCAGTTTATATTATACATTCATATGTGTGGTCAGTATATAGTATACATTCATATGTGTGGTCAGTATATAGTATACATTCATATGTGTGGTCAGTATATAGTATACATTCATATGTGTGGTCAGTATATAGTATACATTCATGTGTGTGGTCAGTATATATTATACATTCATATGTGTGGTCAGTATATAGTATACATTCATATGTGTGGTCAGTATATATTATACATTCATATGTGTGGTCAGTATATATTATACATTCATATGTGTGGTCAGTATATAGTATACATTCATATATATGGGGGTCAGTATATAGTATACATTCATATATATGGGGGTCAGTATATAGTATACATTCATATGTGTGGTCAGTATATAGTATACATTCATATGTGTGGTCAGTATATAGTATACATTCATATGTGTGGTCAGTATATAGTATACATTCATATGTGTGGTCAGTATATAGTATACATTCATATGTGTGGTCAGTATATAGTATACATTCATATGTGTGGTCAGTATATTTTATACATTCATATGTGTGGTCAGTATATAGCATACATTCATATGTGTGGTCAGTATATAGTATACATTCATATGTGTGGTCAGTATATAGTATACATTCATATGTGTGGTCAGTATATAGTATACATTCATATGTGTGGTCAGTATATAGTATACATTCATATGTGTGGTCAGTATATAGTATACATTCATATATATGGGGGTCAGTATATAGTATACATTCATATGTGTGGTCAGTATATTTTATACATTCATATGTGTGGTCAGTATATAGTATACATTCATATGTGTGGTCAGTATATAGTATACATTCATATGTGTGGTCAGTATATAGTATACATTCATATATATGGGGGTCAGTATATAGTATACATTCATATGTGTGGTCAGTATATAGTATACATTCATATATATGGGGGTCAGTATATAGTATACATTCATATATATGGGGTCAGTATATAGTATACATTCATATATATGTGTGGTCAGTATATAGTATACATTCATATATATGGGGTCAGTATATAGCATACATTTATATGTGTGGTCAGTATATATTATACATTCATATGTGTGGTCAGTATATAGTATACATTCATATGTGTGGTCAGTATATAGTATACATTCATATGTGTGGTCAGTATATAGTATACATTCATATGTGTGGTCAGTATATAGTATACATTCATACATGGGGGTCAGTATATAGCATACATTCATATGTGTGGTCAGTATATAGTATACATTCATATGTGTGGTCAGTATATAGTATACATTCATATGTGTGGTCAGTATATAGTATACATTCATATATATGGGGGTCAGTATATAGTATACATTCATATGTGTGGTCAGTATATAGTATACATTCATATATATGTGTGGTCAGTATATAGTATACATTCATATGTGTGGTCAGTATATAGTATACATTCATATGTGTGGTCAGTATATAGTATACATTCATATGTGTGGTCAGTATATATTATACATTCATATATATGGGGGTCAGTATATAGTATACATTCATATGTGTGGTCAGTATATAGCATACATTCATATGTGTGGTCAGTATATAGTATACATTCATATGTGTGGTCAGTATATAGTATACATTCATATGTGTGGTCAGTATATAGTAGACATTCATATGTGTGGTCAGTATATAGTATACATTCATATGTGTGGTCAGTATATAGTATACATTCATATGTGTGGTCAGTATATAGTATACATTCATATGTGTGGTCAGTATATAGTATACATTCATATATATGGGGGTCAGTATATAGTATACATTCATATGTGTGGTCAGTATATAGTATACATTCATATGTGTGGTCAGTATATAGTATACATTCATATGTGTGGTCAGTATATTTTATACATTCATATGTGTGGTCAGTATATAGTATACATTCATATGTGTGGTCAGTATATAGCATACATTCATATGTGTGGTCAGTATATAGTATACATTCATATGTGTGGTCAGTATATAGTATACATTCATATGTGTGGTCAGTATATAGTATCATTCATATGTGTGGTCAGTATATAGTATACATTCATATGTGTGGTCAGTATATAGTATACATTCATATATATGGGGGTCAGTATATAGTATACATTCATATATATGGGGGTCAGTATATAGTATACATTCATATATATGGGGTCAGTATATAGTATACATTCATATATATGTGTGGTCAGTATATAGTATACATTCATATATATGGGGTCAGTATATAGTATACATTCATATATATGTGTGGTCAGTATATAGTATACATTCATATGTGTGGTCAGTATATAGTATACATTCATATGTGTGGTCAGTATATAGTATACATTCATATATATGGGGGTCAGTATATAGTATACATTCATATGTGTGGTCAGTATATAGTATACATTCATATGTGTGGTCAGTATATAGTATACATTCATATGTGTGGTCAGTATATAGTATACATTCATATGTGTGGTCAGTATATAGTATACATTCATACATGGGGGTCAGTATATAGCATACATTCATATGTGTGGTCAGTATATAGTATACATTCATATGTGTGGTCAGTATATAGTATACATTCATATGTGTGGTCAGTATATAGTATACATTCATATATATGTGTGGTCAGTATATAGTATACATTCATATGTGTGGTCAGTATATAGTATACATTCATATGTGTGGTCAGTATATAGTATACATTCATATGTGTGGTCAGTATATAGTATACATTCATATGTGTGGTCAGTATATAGTATACATTCATATGTGTGGTCAGTATATAGTATACATTCATATGTGTGGTCAGTATATTTTATACATTCATATGTGTGGTCAGTATATAGCATACATTCATATGTGTGGTCAGTATATAGTATACATTCATATGTGTGGTCAGTATATAGTATACATTCATATGTGTGGTCAGTATATAGTATACATTCATATATATGGGGGTCAGTATATAGTATACATTCATATGTGTGGTCAGTATATAGTATACATTCATATGTGTGGTCAGTATATAGTATACATTCATATGTGTGGTCAGTTTATATTATACATTCATATGTGTGGTCAGTATATAGTATACATTCATATGTGTGGTCAGTATATAGTATACATTCATATGTGTGGTCAGTATATAGTATACATTCATATGTGTGGTCAGTATATAGTATACATTCATATGTGTGGTCAGTATATATTATACATTCATATGTGTGGTCAGTATATATTATACATTCATATGTGTGGTCAGTATATAGTATACATTCATATGTGTGGTCAGTATATATTATACATTCATATGTGTGGTCAGTATATATTATACATTCATATGTGTGGTCAGTATATAGTATACATTCATATATATGGGGGTCAGTATATAGTATACATTCATATATATGGGGGTCAGTATATAGTATACATTCATATGTGTGGTCAGTATATATTATACATTCATATGTGTGGTCAGTATATAGTATACATTCATATGTGTGGTCAGTATATAGTATACATTCATATGTGTGGTCAGTATATAGTATACATTCATATGTGTGGTCAGTATATAGTATACATTCATACATAGGGGTCAGTATATAGCATACATTCATATGTGTGGTCAGTATATAGTATACATTCATATGTGTGGTCAGTATATAGTATACATTCATATGTGTGGTCAGTATATAGTATACATTCATATGTGTGGTCAGTATATAGTATACATTCATATATATGTGTGGTCAGTATATAGAATACATTCATATGTGTGGTCAGTATATAGTATACATTCATATGTGTGGTCAGTATATAGTATACATTCATATGTGTGGTCAGTATATAGTATACATTCATATGTGTGGTCAGTATATAGTATACATTCATATATATGTGTGGTCAGTATATAGTATACATTCATATGTGTGATCAGTATATAGTATACATTCATATGTGTGGTCAGTATATAGTATACATTCATATGTGTGGTCAGTATATAGTATACATTCATATGTGTGGTCAGTATATAGTATACATTCATATGTGTGGTCAGTATATAGTATACATTCATATGTGTGGTCAGTATATAGTATACATTCATATGTGTGGTCAGTATATTTTATACATTCATATGTGTGGTCAGTATATAGTATACATTCATATGTGTGGTCAGTATATAGTATACATTCATATGTGTGGTCAGTATATAGTATACATTCATATGTGTGGTCAGTATATAGTATACATTCATATGTGTGGTCAGTATATTTTATACATTCATATGTGTGGTCAGTATATAGTATACATTCATATGTGTGGTCAGTATATAGTATACATTCATATGTGTGGTCAGTATATAGTATACATTCATATGTGTGGTCAGTATATAGTATACATTCATATGTGTGGTCAGTATATAGTATACATTCATATGTGTGGTCATTATATAGTATACATTCATATGTGTGGTCAGTATATAGTATACATTCATATGTGTGGTCAGTATATAGTATACATTCATATGTGTGGTCAGTATATAGTATACATTTATATATATGGGGGTCAGTATATAGTATACATTCATATGTGTGGTCAGTATATAGTATACATTCATATGTGTGGTCAGTATATAGTATACATTCATATGTGTGGTCAGTATATAGTATACATTCATATGTGTGGTCAGTATATAGTATACATTCATATGTGTGGTCAGTCTATATTATACATTCATATGTGTGGTCAGTATATAGTATACATTCATATGTGTGGTCAGTATATATTATACATTCATATGTGTGGTCAGTATATATTATACATTCATATGTGTGGTCAGTATATAGTATACATTCATATATATGGGGGTCAGTATATAGTATACATTCATATATATGGGGGTCAGTATATAGTATACATTCATATGTGTGGTCAGTATATAGTATACATTCATATGTGTGGTCAGTATATAGTATACATTCATATGTGTGGTCAGTATATAGTATACATTCATATGTGTGGTCAGTATATAGTATACATTCATATGTGTGGTCAGTATATAGTATACATTCATATATATGGGGGTCAGTATATAGTATACATTCATATGTGTGGTCAGTATATAGTATACATTCATATATATGGGGGTCAGTATATAGTATACATTCATATATATGGGGGTCAGTATATAGTATACATTCATATATATGGGGGTCAGTATATAGTATACATTCATATGTGTGGTCAGTATATAGTATACATTCATATGTGTGGTCAGTATATAGTATACATTCATATATATGGGGGTCAGTATATAGTATACATTCATATATATGGGGGTCAGTATATAGTATACATTCATATGTGTGGTCAGTATATAGTATACATTCATATATATGGGGGTCAGTATATAGTATACATTCATATGTGTGGTCAGTATATAGTATACATTCATATATATGTGTGGTCAGTATATAGTATACATTCATATATATGGGGTCAGTATATAGTATACATTCATATATATGTGTGGTCAGTATATAGTATACATTCATATGTGTGGTCAGTATATAGTATACATTCATATGTGTGGTCAGTATATAGTATACATTCATATGTGTGGTCAGTATATAGTATACATTCATATGTGTGGTCAGTATATAGTATACATTCATATATATGGGGGTCAGTATATAGTATACATTCATATGTGTGGTCAGTATATATTATACATTCATATGTGTGGTCAGTATATAGTATACATTCATATGTGTGGTCAGTATATAGTATACATTCATATGTGTGGTCAGTATATAGTATACATTCATATGTGTGGTCAGTATATAGTATACATTCATATGTGTGGTCAGTATATAGTATACATTCATATATATGGGGGTCAGTATATAGTATACATTCATATGTGTGGTCAGTATATAGTATACATTCATATATATGTGTGGTCAGTATATAGTATACATTCATATGTGTGGTCAGTATATAGTATACATTCATATGTGTGGTCAGTATATAGTATACATTCATATGTGTGGTCAGTATATAGTATACATTCATATGTGTGGTCAGTATATAGTATACATTCATATGTGTGGTCAGTATATATTACACATTCATATATATGTGGGTCAGTATATAGTATACATTCATATGTGTGGTCAGTATATAGTATACATTCATATGTGTGGTCAGTATATAGTATACATTCATATGTGTGGTCAGTATATAGTATACATTCATATGTGTGGTCAGTATATAGTATACATTCATATGTGTGGTCAGTATATAGTATACATTCATATATATGGGGGTCAGTATATAGTATACATTCATATGTGTGGTCAGTATATAGTATACATTCATATGTGTGGTCAGTATATAGTATACATTCATATGTGTGGTCAGTATATTTTATACATTCATATGTGTGGTCAGTATATAGCATACATTCATATGTGTGGTCAGTATATAGTATACATTCATATGTGTGGTCAGTATATAGTATACATTCATATGTGTGGTCAGTATATAGTATACATTCATATGTGTGGTCAGTATATAGTATACATTCATATGTGTGGTCAGTATATAGTATACATTCATATGTGTGGTCAGTATATAGTATCATTCATATGTGTGGTCAGTATATAGTATACATTCATATGTGTGGTCAGTATATAGTATACATTCATATATATGGGGGTCAGTATATAGTATATATTCATATATATGGGGGTCAGTATATAGTATACATTCATATATATGGGGTCAGTATATAGTATACATTCATATATATGTGTGGTCAGTATATAGTATACATTCATATATATGGGGTCAGTATATAGTATACATTCATATATATGTGTGGTCAGTATATAGTATACATTCATATGTGTGGTCAGTATATAGTATACATTCATATGTGTGGTCAGTATATAGTATACATTCATATATATGGGGGTCAGTATATAGTATATATTCATATATATGGGGGTCAGTATATAGTATACATTCATATATATGGGGTCAGTATATAGTATACATTCATATATATGGGGGTCAGTATATAGCATACATTCATATACATGGGGGTCAGTATATAGTATACATTCATATGTGTGGTCAGTATATAGTATACATTCATATGTGTGGTCAGTATATAGTATACATTTATATGTGTGGTCAGTATATAGTATACATTCATATGTGTGGTCAGTATATAGTATACATTCATACATGGGGGTCAGTATATAGCATACATTCATATGTGTGGTCAGTATATAGTATACATTCATATGTGTGGTCAGTATATAGTATACATTCATATGTGTGGTCAGTATATAGTATACATTCATATATATGGGGGTCAGTATATAGTATACATTCATATGTGTGGTCAGTATATAGTATACATTCATATATATGTGTGGTCAGTATATAGTATACATTCATATGTGTGGTCAGTATATAGTATACATTCATATGTGTGGTCAGTATATAGTATACATTCATATGTGTGGTCAGTATATAGTATACATTCATATGTGTGGTCAGTATATAGTATACATTCATATGTGTGGTCAGTATATATTACACATTCATATATATGTGGGTCAGTATATAGTATACATTCATATGTGTGGTCAGTATATAGTAGACATTCATATGTGTGGTCAGTATATAGTAGACATTCATATGTGTGGTCAGTATATAGTATACATTCATATGTGTGGTCAGTATATAGTATACATTCATATATATGGGGGTCAGTATATAGTATACATTCATATGTGTGGTCAGTATATAGTATACATTCATATGTGTGGTCAGTATATAGTATACATTCATATATATGGGGGTCAGTATATAGTATACATTCATATGTGTGGTCAGTATATAGTATACATTCATATGTGTGGTCAGTATATAGTATACATTCATATGTGTGGTCAGTATATTTTATACATTCATATGTGTGGTCAGTATATAGCATACATTCATATGTGTGGTCAGTATATAGTATACATTCATATGTGTGGTCAGTATATAGTATACATTCATATGTGTGGTCAGTATATAGTATACATTCATATGTGTGGTCAGTATATAGTATACATTCATATGTGTGGTCAGTATATAGTATACATTCATATGTGTGGTCAGTATATAGTATCATTCATATGTGTGGTCAGTATATAGTATACATTCATATGTGTGGTCAGTATATAGTATACATTCATATATATGGGGGTCAGTATATAGTATACATTCATATATATGGGGGTCAGTATATAGTATACATTCATATATATGGGGTCAGTATATAGTATACATTCATATATATGTGTGGTCAGTATATAGTATACATTCATATGTGTGGTCAGTATATAGTATACATTCATATGTGTGGTCAGTATATAGTATACATTCATATATATGGGGGTCAGTATATAGTATACATTCATATGTGTGGTCAGTATATATTATACATTCATATGTGTGGTCAGTATATAGTATACATTCATATGTGTGGTCAGTATATAGTATACATTCATATGTGTGGTCAGTATATAGCATACATTCATATGTGTGGTCAGTATATAGTATACATTCATATGTGTGGTCAGTATATAGTATACATTCATATGTGTGGTCAGTATATAGTATACATTCATATGTGTGGTCAGTATATAGTATACATTCATATGTGTGGTCAGTATATAGTATACATTCATACATGGGGGTCAGTATATAGCATACATTCATATGTGTGGTCAGTATATAGTATACATTCATATGTGTGGTCAGTATATAGTATACATTCATATGTGTGGTCAGTATATAGTATACATTCATATGTGTGGTCAGTATATAGTATACATTCATATGTGTGGTCAGTATATAGTATACATTCATATATATGGGGGTCAGTATATATTATACATTCATATATATGGGGGTCAGTATATAGTATACATTCATATGTGTGGTCAGTATATAGTATACATTCATATGTGTGGTCAGTATATAGTATACATTCATATGCGTGGTCAGTATATAGTATACATTCATATGTGTGGTCAGTATATAGTATACATTCATATGTGTGGTCAGTATATAGTATACATTCATATGTGTGGTCAGTATATAGTATACATTCATATGTGTGGTCAGTATATAGTATACATTCATATGTGTGGTCAGTATATAGTATACATTCATATGTGTGGTCAGTATATATTATACATTCATATGTGTGGTCAGTATATAGTATACATTCATATGTGTGGTCAGTATATAGTATACATTCATATGTGTGGTCAGTATATAGTATACATTCATATGTGTGGTCAGTATATAGTATACATTCATATGTGTGGTCAGTATATAGTATACATTCATATGTGTGGTCAGTATATAGTATACATTCATATGTGTGGTCAGTATATAGTATACATTCATATGTGTGGTCAGTATATATTATACATTCATATGTGTGGTCAGTATATAGTATACATTCATATGTGTGGTCAGTATATAGTATACATTCATATGTGTGGTCAGTATATAGTATACATTCATATGTGTGGTCAGTATATAGTATACATTCATATGTGTGGTCAGTATATAGTATACATTCATATGTGTGGTCAGTATATATTATATATTCATATGTGTGGTCAGTATATAGTATACATTCATATGTGTGGTCAGTATATTGTATACATTCATATGTGTGGTCAGTATATAGTATACATTCATATGTGTGGTCAGTATATATTATACATTCATATGTGTGGTTAGTATATAGTAGACATTCATATGTGTGGTCAGTATATTTGATATAGTGGGGGTCACTGAGACATGGCTGGTGATATAGTTGGGGTCACTGAGACATGGCTGGTGATATAGTTGGGGTCACTGAGACATGGCTGGACTCCTCACATGACTGGGCTGTTAATCTGCAGGGGTTTACATTGTTTGGCAAGGATAGAATGAACAGAAAAGGTGGTGGAGTCTGTCTGTATGTAAGAAGTGGTATGAAAGTCAGTGTGAACGATGCCATAGTGTGTGATGATTCTGAGGAGGTGGAATCACTGTGGGTAGAATTACAAAAGGAGGGAAATACTGAAATAATAATATTTGGGGTAATCTACAGACCCCCTAATATCACTGAAGAGATAGAAGTTCGGCTTTATAAACAAATAGAGAGGGCCGCCCGGGCAGGTACAGTGGTAATAATGGGAGATTTTAACTATCCAGATATAGATTGGGGTCCGGGGTTGGCTAAAACTACAAAGGGGAGAAAATTCCTAAATTTATTGCAGGATAATTTTCTGGGCCAGTTTGTGGAGGACCCAACAAGAAGTGATGCCTTGTTGGATCTGATCATTTCCAACAACGCAGAGCTGGTTGGTAATGTAACTGTGCGGGAAAACCTTGGTAATAGCGACCACAATATAGTTACTTTTGCCTTAAAATGTAGAAAACAAAGACAGGCGGGGAAGGCAAAAACATATAACTTTAAAAAGGCAAACTTCCCTGGGCTGAGGGCTGCACTACAGGACATAGACTGGGGGGAGGTGTTGTCAAATACTGATACAGAAGGTAAATGGGACATCTTTAAATCAACTCTAAATAACTATACAGCTAAATATATACCAAAGGGGAACAAATATAAACGATTAAAACTAAATCCTACATGGCTGACACATGATGTTAAAAGAGCAATAAACAACAAAAAAAATATCCTTCAAAAAATACAAATCTGATGGGTCAGATATAACATTTAAACAGTACAAGGAGCTTAATAAAATCTGTAAAAATGTAATAAAAACAGCAAAAGTTCAAAACGAGAGACAGGTGGCCAAAGAAAGCAAAACTAATCCTAAATATTTTTTTAGATATATAAATGCAAAAAAACCAAGGACAGAGCATGTAGGACCCCTTAATAATGATAATGGGGAGGTTGTCACAGGCGATCAAGAGAAGGCGGAGCTACTGAATGGGTTCTTTAGTTCTGTATATACTAAGGAAGAAGGAGCTGACATTGGCCAGGTCAGTGCTGGTAACACATCATGTACAGGTCAGTGCTGGTAACACATCATGTAATGTACTGAACTGGCTTATTGTAGAGATGGTACAAGGTAAGTTAAGTGATATAAATGTAAGCAAATCTCCAGGGCCGGATGGACTACACCCAAGAGTTCTTAGAGAGGTAAGTTCAGTAATATCTGTACCCCTGTTCATGATATTTAGAGATTCTCTGGTGTCTGGTATTGTGCCAAGGGACTGGCGCAAGGCGAATGTGGTGCCAATCTTCAAAAAGGGCTCTAGGTCTTCCCCAGGAAACTATAGACCGGTAAGTTTAACATGCATTGTGGGTAAATTGTTTGAAGGACTTATAAGGGATTACATACAGGAATACATAGGGGATAATAGTATTATAAGTGATAGCCAGCATGGGTTTACTAAGGATAGAAGTTGTCAAACCAATCGAATTTGCTTTTATGAAGAGGTGAGTAGAAGCCTTGACAGAGGAATGGCTGTGGATATAGAGGGGGGCTGTGTATATAGAGGGGGGCTCTGTATATAGAGGAATGGCTGTGGATATAGAGGGGGGCTGTGTATATAGAGGGGGGCTCTGTATATAGAGGAATGGCTGTGGATATAGAGGGGGGCTGTGTATATAGAGGGGGGCTCTGTATATAGAGGAATGGCTGTGGATATAGAGGGGGGCTGTGTATATAGAGGGGGGCTCTGTATATAGAGGAATGGCACGAATGGAATTTTGCTAAAGCATTTGATACTGTCCCTCATAGACGTCTGACAGGTAAGTTAAGGTCTTTGGGTTTGGAAATTTTAGTTTGTAACTGGATTGAACACTGGCTCATGGATCGTACCCAGAGAGTGGTGGTCAATGATTCGTACTCTGATTGGTCCCCGGTAATTAGTGGTGTACCCCAAGGTTCAGTACTGGGCCCGCTGTTGTTTAATTTATTTATCAATGATATAGAGGATGGTATTAACAGCTCTGTTTCTATCTTTGCAGATGACTCCAAGCTTTGTAGCACGGTACAGTCTATAGAGGATGTGTATAAGTTACAGGATGACTTGGATAGACTAAGTGTCTGGGCATCCACTTGGCAAATGAGGTTCAATGTGGATAAATGTAAAGTTATGCATCTGGGTACTAATAACCTGCATGCGTCGTATGTCTTAGGGGGGATTAAACTGTCAGAGTCACTGGTAGAGAAGGATCTGGGTGTACTTGTAGATCACAGACTACAGAATAGCAAGCAATGTCAGGCTGCTGCTTCCAAAGCCGGCAGGATATTGTCATGTATCAAAAGAGGCATGGACTCAAGGGACAGGGACATAATACTCCCCCTTTATAAAGCATTGGTACGGCCTCACCTGGAATATGCTGTTCAGTTTTGGGCACCTGTCCATAAAAGGGACACTGCGGAGTTGGAAAGGGTGCAGAGACGCGCGACTAAACTAATATGGGGCATGGAAAATCTTAGCTATGAGGAGCGATTAAAGGAGTTGCAATTGTTTAGTCTTGAGAAGAGACGTTTAAGGGGGGATATGATAAACGTATATAAGTATATTAATGGCCCATACAAAAAATATGGAGAAAAACTGTTCCAGGTTAAACCCCCCCAAAGGACGAGGGGGCACTCCCTCCGTCTGGAGAAGAAAAAGTTTAGTCTCAAGGGGCGACACGCCTTCTTTACCGTGAGGACTGTGAATTTATGGAACGGTCTACCTCAGGAACTGGTCACAGCAGGAACAATTAACAGCTTTAAAACAGGATTAGATACATTCATGGAACAAAATAACATTAATGCTTATGAAGAAATATAAAATCCCATCCCTTCTCCAATATCGCACCACACCCCTACCCCTTAATTCCCTGGTTGAACTTGATGGACATATGTCTTTTTTCGACCGTACTAACTATGTAACTATACATTCATATATATGGGGGTCAGTATATAGTATACATTCATATATATATGGGGGTCAGTATATAGCATACATTCATATATATGGGGTCAGTATAAAGTATACATTCATATATATGGGGGTCAGTATATAGTATACATTCATATATATGGGGGTCAGTATATAGTATACATTCATATATATGGGGGTCTGTATATGGTATACATTCATATATATGGGGTCAGTATGTAGTATACATTCATATATATGTGGTCAGTATATAGTATACATTCATATATATAGGGGTCAGTATATAATATACATTCATATATGGGGGTCAGTATATAGTATACATTCATATATATGTGGTCAGTATATAGTATACATTCATATATGGGGGTCAGTATATAGTATACATTCATATATATGGGATCAGTATATAGTATACATTCATATATATGGGGGTCAGCATATAGTATACATTCATATATATGTGGTCAGTATATAGTATACATTCATATATGGGGGTCAGCATATAGTATACATTCATATATATGGGGGTCAGTATATAATATACATTCATATATGGGGGTCAGTATATAGTATACATTCATATATATGTGGTCAGTATATAGTATACATTCATATATATGGGGGTCAGTATATAGCAGTGATTCCCAACCGCGGTGCCGCGGCACACGTGTGTGCCGTTCAGCACTGCCCGTGGTGCCGCGGGATTTTGCCGTGATTTTTTAAATTTTTTACTATTATTTTTTTTTAAATGTCCCGCCCCGGCCTGACGGCGCAGGGGGGAAGGGAAGTCTGCGTGCGCACTGCGCACACAGCGTCCCCCTGCATCTCCTGCGTTTCCTGTGTTCCCCTCCGTCCCCTGCGTCTGCCGCGTGACCCGTGTTCCCCTCCTTCCCCATCTGTTCCCTGTGTCCCCCGCATCCCCCTCCTTCACTCTCCGTCTCCTGTGTCCCCCTCCGTCCACCTCTCCGTTGCGGCGCAGTGAGCCGGATATGGTGCCCTGGGGCGGAACGAGCTGCACCAGCGCCGGACTCCCGTGCCTCCTATGGAACTGCAAGCTGTGCGGGCCGGCTTGCTTAAGGTACCGTACCCTTTCCACCCCTCTGTTCACCTTCTCAACCCTGTCTAAATCCCCCCACCGTCACCCAGGTCCACCCTCTACCCCCCCCCCCCGCGACCCCGTCACTCATGTCCACCCCCCCCCTGTCAGCCATGTCTGCCTTGTTTACCTCCCTGTCCATCTCTATCACCCATGTCCACCCCCCCCTGTCAGCCATGTCTGCCTTGTTTACCTCCCTGTCCATCTCTATCACCAATGTAATCCCTCCCTGTCACCCATGTAATCCCTCCATGTCACCCATGTAATCCCCCCCTGTCATCCATGTCCACCCTCCCTGTCACCCATGTCCACCCCCCAGTCACCCATGTGCACCCCCCCAGTCACCCATGTGCACCCCCCCAGTCACCCATGTCCACCCCCCCAGTCACCCATGTCCACCCCTAAGTCACCCATGTCCACCCCCCCAGTCACCCATGTCCACCCCCCCCTGTCACCCATGTCCACCCCCCCTGTCACCCATGTCCACCCCCCTGTCACCCATGTCCACCCCCCCTGTCACCCATTTCCACCCTCCCTGTCACCCATTTCCACCCTCCCTGTCACCCATGTCCACCCTCCCAGTCACCCATGTCCACCCCCCCTGTCACCCATGTCCACCCCCACTGTCACCCATGTCCACCCCCCCTGTCACCCATGTCCACCTCCCCGTCACCCATGTAATCCCTCCCTGTCACCCATGTAATCCCTCCCTGTCACCCATGTAATCCCCCCCTGTCACCCATGTCCACCCCCTCAGTCACCCATGTCCACCCCCTCAGTCACCCATGTAATCCCTCCCTGTCACCCATGTAATCCCTCCCTGTCACCCATGTCATCCCTCCCTGTCACCCATGTCCACCCCCCCTGTCACCCATGTCCACCCCCCCTGTCACCCATGTCCACCCCCCCTATCACCCATGTCCACCCCCCCTGTCACCCATGTCCACCCTCCCTGTCACCCATGTCCACCCTCCCTGTCACCCATGTCCACCCTCCCTGTCACCCATGTAATCCCTCCCCCGTCACCCATGTAATCCCTCCCCCGTCACCCATGTAATCCCCCCCGTCACCCATGTCCACCCCCACTCTGTCACCCATGTCCACCCTCCTGTTCACCCATCTGTCCCTTTGTTACCCCAGTCCATCCCTCTCTGTCACTCCTGTCCCTCTTTTACCCCCTTGTCCACCCCTCTGACCCCCTGTCTCCCCTCTCCACCCTCCTGTCACCCATGTCCACCCCCTGTCCACCCCTCTGTCACCCCTATGCCCCCGTCACCTATGTTCACTCTTCTACACCCATCTATCACCCTTGTACACCTCTCTACACCCCTCTGTCACCCATTTACACTTCTCTACAACCCTCTGTCACCCATGTACACCCATCTGTCACCCATGTACACTCCTCTGTACCCCTCTGCCACCCATGTACACTCCTCTACACACCTGTCACCCATGTACACCCCTCTGTCACCCACGTACACTACTCTATACCCCTCTGTCACCCATGTACACTCCTCTACACCCCTCTGTCACCCATGTACACTCCTCTACACCCCTCTGTCACTCATGTACACTCCTCTACACCCCTCTGTCACCCATGTACATAGGCGTGCGCACAGGGTGTGCTGGGTGTGCCCAGGCACACCCTAATCACCGCGGCCGTGGAGCAAAAGGGGCAGCTGCCCCGGGCCCTGTAATTCCTGGGGGCCCAAAAGCAGCTCTCCCCTTTTGCCCCATAAATCTGATAAAGGCTGGTGGGCCAGGCGTCAGGGGCCCGGCCAAAATGTTAGTAGGAGTGGGCGGGGGGGCGGGTTTGCGCCGCACGCTACCTTTTTATGTTCGCCGCCGCCGCCGTCACTCATTCCCAGGCAGCCAGTACCGCAATGGCTGTCTGGGAGATGGTCACGTGACGTGTGGTGCAACGTCACGGGCGGCATCATAGAGAGGAGAGGAGCGGAGCAGAGAGAGTCTCCCGCTCCTCTCAGTCCCCACACGGCCGCTTCCAGGATCAAGGCCGCAGCAAGGGACCCACCGCCGGGGGTATCCTCCCCTCACTTGCATAATCTGATAATCCCCTCCCCCGTATGTATCCTGTACTGATCCTGAGTTATATCCTGTATTATTCTAAAGAGCTGTACTCACTATTCTGCTGGTGAGGTCACTATGTACCTACATTACATTACTTATCCTGTACTGATCCTGAGTTATATCCTGTATTATTCTAAAGAGCTGTACTCACTATTCTGCTGGTGAGGTCACTGTGTACATACATTACTTATCCTGTACTGATCCTGAGTTATATCCTGTAAATCTTTTATTAGAAAAATATAAATCATAACAAAACATAAACCAGCACAACTTTGCCATAACGGAAAACAACAACATGAAATAACATAAACCCAAACTTTACATTTAAATAAAAGAACAAAAATCCTGCCTAACCGGCCAGCCCAGCTTTCCTACTAGAACTAGAAATATTATAACTACACCTTTCATAGCCAAACAACACACTCATAAGAAACATAAAAATAGCACTATTTCGCTTTAACTCAAAACACCCAAACTCGGGAAAAATCATACATAGAAAACACAACAAGCACTCACACTGCACACCATGTTTTTTTTTAAAATAATAATATTAATAATAATAATAATAACACTATACCACACTCACACATGCACACATATATATCCATATATTAACTACATTTAACCAAGAAACAAAAAATAAATAAATAAATTAAATTCAACTCAAAATACCCAAACTCGGGAAAATATCTCAGAAAACACAATACACACATGCTTACACACATCTTTACTACATACTACATATATAAACCAAAGAAAATAAATCCACAACGGGATACTAAAGAAACATTACTACAAAAACAAAACTGGTTCGACTGCCATGTCTATCTCTACTATAAATACTATATACTTAAAAAAAAAAAAAAAAAAAAAAAAATTTAAAAAAAATTTTTTTTTTTTTTTTATATAATAATATTACATACATTATACATACTATTACATACATTATACATACTATATACATATATATATACATTATATACACTACTATGTACAATACTATACACAAACTATATACACCTACAAATATAAAAGAACATTCTACACTAAACTGACCCTTCACCCACACCACCCGCCCTCCTGTACATGGGTCAGAGTTTTTTCCATACAGTTCATAGTCCTCAATGTCCAGTCCACAACTGACCCATGCCAGGTCCACCAAAAGAAAAGACCACCACCACCCACAAATATACCCTCCCAACCTAGAACTCCTCCCAACCAACTTAACCATAACCAGCTTTAACATACATAAGCAAACAATACAACCCACTTTAGGCCCAAGTTCGGTGCCTGTAAGCCCTTCATAACCATAGCCTCTGAAAACAAAACAAAAAGCTAGGGTGCACATGCATTAGCCCACCACCAGGAAGAAGGATGGCAATCCTGATACATACAAAATGTATATTCTTTCCCTAACTGCACCCTACCTCTCACCCTACCATTATCCCTAAAGATAAACTGACCCTACTATCACCCTAACCCTGTCCCTGCATCACTGTCCCTAACAAAAACAAGGGTACTCTACCCAAAAGGTCTAGTACCTAGGGCACATCAAAAGAAAACCCTCTCCATAGGAGAGAAGCCCTACTGGTACCAAGACTGCCATACTCCAAAGACCTGATCTTCCCGAGGTCACCAGTGATGTTCCTACAGACCTCCACCTCGGAGAGGACTTTGCGCTGATTAGACACTAAACACCGTGCATTCCACGTGTAGTACCTAACCACTAAGCTGACTAAAAACAAAGTGCCCCGATCTCGGCCACCCAGGTTCCTGAATGCCCCATAAGCCCACTCTGGATAGGTAAGGCCGGCAAGTTGACTCCAGCCGATGGAAGCGCCCACCCGGTTGTAGACCCTTATATTAAAGGGACAATGAAGCAGGAAATGGTCCATGCTTTCCAGCATGTCCCCACACTCTTCTCGGGGACATCCCCGGTCATCAGATCTCCTGCACTTCAAATTGTCCCTCACATATAGCTTCCCCTGAAAGCAGCGCCAGGCCAAGTCCCAAAACTTCTGGGGGATCCTTTTCATATTTAAGAGATACAACCCCACCCTCAGATCCCGACCTGGGCAGTCCCTGAGCGCCAGAGGCTTCTGGAAGTGGGTCAACAGAACCCGTTTGTCAAGGAACTGCCTTGACTGGGTCCTGATCTCCCACACTCCCAGACCCCACCGACGTATCGCCTTCAGAGTCGGGGTAGCGTAAGCCGGAAGATGCCCATGGGGCGTACGGAGGTCCTTCACTTGCCCTCCTGTCTCCCATTCCTGGAAGAAAGGCCGAAACCATTCCCTGCAGGAGAGTACCCACGGAGGAGCCCTCTCTGACCAGAGGTTAGCGATGTTGGCTTTCAAGAAGGTGTTTGTTAAGAACACCACAGGGTTTACCATAGATAAACCCCCTAGTCTCCTTGTGCGGTACGTGACCTCCCTCTTGACTAGGTTCATCCTGTTCCCCCATAACAGTTGGAAAAACAGGCTGTAGATCCTAGTGTAGTAAGCCTCTGGCAAGATACATACACTGCCCAGATAGATAAACAAGGGGAGCAGGTACGATTTGATCAGGTGTACCCTTTCCCTGAGGGTCATAGACCAACCCTTCCACTGATCCACCCTATGAGTGGCATCCTGTAGCTTACCGTCCCAGTTTTTGGTGGGATAATCATCCTGGCCGAATGTGATGCCCAGAATTTTTGCTGAGTCTTGGGGCCCTGGGAGGGTGTCCGGGAGATCAAAAGTGGGATCTCCCCCTCCCAGCCAGAGACTTTCACACTTATCCCGGTTGATCTTAGACCCGGATGCCTCCGAGTAGCGTTCCACCTCCGACATCACCACATCGACCTCCTCTGTCGAGGACACGAAAATGGCGACATCATCAGCGTACGCCACCACTCTCTGGGCGACATCCAGCTCCGCCAGACTCATCCCGACTCCTGCCAACGGCCCACAATCTACCCTCCGGACGAAGGGATCGATTGCGAACACGTATAAAAGCGGGCTCAAAGGACAACCCTGACGGACTCCAGACCCCACCTCAAAAGAGCGGCCAGACCAACCGTTCACCAGCGGGAAACTCTCTGCCCCTGCATATAAGGTCTTAAGCCAATTAACAAAAGTACACGGTAAGCCATATCTCAGGAGGACGGACCAGAGGTAGTCATGGTTCACTCGATCAAATGCTTTGGCCTGATCCAAGGACAGTAAGTACCCCTTCCAGAGACCCGCACTACTCCGCTCCACTGCCTCCCTGACACTGAGGACAGCACTTAAGGTGCTTCGGCCTGGAACAGAGCAGTGCTGAGCCCCCGAAAGGAGCTGGGGTGCAAACTTCACCAGCCGATTAAACAGTATCTTGGCCAGAAGCTTCCTGTCTGTATTGAGAAGAGCTATGGGCCTCCAATTCTCAATACGGCTGGGATCTTTACCCTTTGACAGAAGAATCAGGGCTGACCTCCTCATTGACTTTGGTAGAGTGCCCGAGGAGAGACACTCATTGAATACCTCAGTCAAGAGGGGAGCTAAAGACTCCTTAAAGGTCCTGTACCACTCGGATGTTAAGCCATCCGGACCTGGCGACTTCTTGGGGGCAAGCCCCTCGATCACCAGTCTCACTTCCTCTTCCCTGATTTCTTCTGCCAAAATGCCAAGAGAGGGGTCTACCCCTGGCTCAGGAATGGTTTCAGCCAGGAAAGCCGACATCCCGTCTCGATCTAGATCCTTCCTCCCCAAGAGGTGCGAGTAGAAGGATCTGACGACCTCCAGGATCCCTGATCTGGACCGATTCAGAGATCCCGTACTATCAATCAGTCCTGAGACTACTTTACTACTCACTGACATCTTGCAGTTCCTGTAAGGGTCGGGCGAGCGGTACTTCCCGTAATCCCTCTCAAAAACCAAAGATGCGTGCCTATCGTACTGACACCTCATCAGCAAGGACTTCACTCTGGAGATATCCTCTCGGCTACCTCCAGTCGAGACGAGAAGCTCGAGTTTCCTCCTCAGTCCCTGATACAGGCGATACCTGCTCAGGGACCTGAGGCTCGAGAGCTGGCGGAAGAACCCCGCAACCCGCTTCTTGAATATCTCCCACCACTCAGACTTACTACTACAAAAGTCCAGTAAAGGTACCTGACTCTGAAGAAAATCCTCAAAGGACTGTCTTATCTCTGCTTCCTCCAGGAGGGACGAATTCAGCTTCCAATAACCTTTTCCCATCCGGGGGGTCTCTGAAACATTCAGAGAAAACAAAATCATACAGTGGTCGGAGAACTCCACCTGAACCACGGACACTGCGGAAGAGACGGCTTCCTCCTTTAAATAAAACCTGTCTATCCTAGACCTGCTGCTACCTCGATGAAAGGTGAAACCCGCGTGGCCTGAGGGGCTCCGGATGTGGGCATCCTCTAGGCGAGCTTCCCTGACTATATTACTAAGGGCCACACAGTCATAAGCCAGCCGATCATTGGAACCTCTCCTATCTTGGGACCTCGTGACATTATTGAAGTCCCCTCCAAAGATCACTTGCCGGCTAGTAAAAAGAAAGGGCTTAATCCTCATAAAGAGATCCTTACGGCCCCACTTTGTTTGTGGGGCGTAGATGTTAATGAGCCGGAGCTCTTGAACCTTCATGAAGACATCTAAGATCAGGCACCTCCCCATTTCTAACTCAATGACCCGTCTGCATTCGACCGGAGCGGTAAAAAGGACCGCCACCCCACTATACGGCTCAGCCGCAAGAGACCAGTGGGAGGGGCCGCGCCTCCACTCTCTTCTGGCTTTCACCAGAGAGGCTAGATCTGACAACCTGGTCTCCTGTAAAAAGAAAATGTCGGCTTCAACACGGCCGAGAAAATCAAAGGCTGCGAATCTAGCCGTATCAGACTTTATACTGGCACAATTAATAGATGCCAGCGTCAATGGGGTGAGTGCTGCCATCCTGGGTAATTGAGTTAGACGGCCTTACCCATTATTTTTTCTTGCCCTTCTTCTTCACCGCCTCATCCCCTGAAGAAGAAGGAGCATTCTTACTTTCTTTAGATCTCTTTTTTGACTCAGACTGATCCATCTGGCTCCCATCTCCATCTGGCCCTGAGTTAGCCCTGCCCTCCGAGGAAGATGCCTCAACAGGACAGGACCCAGTTCCCCCTGGAGGCTCCAATCCCTCAGGCACCCCATCCTCGCCACCCCCCTCCAATGAGGGGGAGGAGATGGTATCAAGGACAAGGTACCTGTTCGATAGGTCAATCAGAAGGGGGGCAGGTAAGCTTCCTTTTAGGGCCTGGCCTTTAGCACCTGAAATAGAGGACTGAGACTTCCCCTTTACAACTTTTTTGCCCTTGTCTTTTTTCGGCCTTTAGCTCCCCTCCTCATCCACACTTTCATAGAGGGAGGAATCAGAAAGATCAGCCTCTTTGCCTTCCTCTTCGCGAATCCTCCTAATCTCCTCATCCAACACATCATCCCCCAGGGTCTCAGCAACATCTGGGCTAGTGACAGGAGCAGGGCCAGGAGCTACCCCCGCCACCTGAGAACTCTCCAGCTCCCTGCTTCTTCTGCGGTTTTCCTCTCTCCTTAGTTTGGCAGGCCCCTTCTTGCTCTTCATTAACCCTGTTGCTCCTTCACCCATGCAAGTACCCTCCCCAGCCGTGGCAACCCTAAAGCTCTCCCCAGCTGGAGCGGCCACCACATGGGAAAAGGCGCTGGGGCAACGGCTGAAAGGGTGTCCTAGGACACCACACAGATGACACCGGATCTGCCCACAGGATGCAGCCAAATGACCAGCCCCACCACACAAAGCGCAAACCTGCACAGTGCAGGCTGCGCTAAAATGGGTAGGACTACCACACCTGTGGCAGACTTTAGGCTGCCCCTGGTAGAAGACTTGGATTCTGTCACGTCCGAGGAAGGCTGCCGATGGGATGTGGGCAACTGTGCTCCCTGAACGCTTAAGTTTGACGGAAAATGTCCAGGCCCCAGACCAGATCCCGTGCTCATCAAGATTTTTCTTGGGCATGTCTGTCACATCCCCATAACGACCGAGCCAGGTCATGATGTCGTAGCAAGAGAGCGACTCGTTGCAGGGTCAAAACGGTCACTCTCTTGGTTTGGTTCTGCCGGGATATCGCTTTTACAGCGAAATCCCGCCAGCCGGGCTCGTTCTTCACCATCTCGTAATTCGACCAGAAAAGTTCAAGACCCTCTGGCCGAACAAAGCTGATGTCGAACTCAGAAGAACCATAGGGGTGAATCAGGGCAAAGATGTCACTCGCCCTGAACTCCATCTGAAGGAGGAGCTCAACCACCCTTGCCCGGGGCGGGCACGCATCTTTACCCCTCCAAATCAGATGGGCCACATTCCTACGGTTACTATCCTGCCCGGGTGTCGGGAGGGACCACATCACCTCCCCATTCTGTTCTCGGAAGGCACCCAGACCATGCCTCTCTATCCAAAAAGACAGGTCAACCGAACCCCTCCCTTCTACCTCAATTGACCTATCACCCTTATGCAGAGCCTCCAGGAGGCGCCGCTGCAAGTGACCCCCAGAACCAGATGGAGACGGGGACCCTCTTGATTCCCCGGCAGCGACGCTGGCATAGCTTCTAGCAGTCACCACCAGGGGGGCAGCCGAACCAGCAGTACTCTTTACTGATCCAGTGACATCCCTTTGCCCGCCTCCAGCACTCTTCTCTTGCACACCGCTAGCATCCCTCTCTTGTACACCTCTAGCACCCCTCTCTCACACACCGCTAGCATCCCTCTCTTGCACACCGCTAGCACCCCTCTCTCGCACACCGCTAGCACCCCTCTCTTGCACACCGCTAGCACCCCTCTCTCGCACACCGCTAGCACCCCTCTCTCGCACACCACTAGCACCCCTCTCTTGCACACCGCTAGCACCCCTCTCTTGCACACCGCTAGCACCCCCCTCTTGCACACCGCTAGCACCCCTCTCTTGTACTCCTCTAATGCCCCACTCTTGCACACTGCTAACATTTTCATGCAACATACCATCACCAAAATTTTCACTCTCTTTTGCACTCTTCCCTTTCACACTATTATCCTGGCTAAACTTTCCTGAGCTGGCCGAGTTATTTGCGTATGCCACGGGGGTTTGTGCTGCTGGTCCCGCCCCCGATGACCGCTTTTTCGGTTCTGGCGATGTTACTTCCAGTTCCAGTGATGACACTTCCTTCAACGCCGATGATGTTCCCAGTGAGAACTGCTTCACACTGGGTGGGAGCTGTCCCTCCGGACGCACCCCCACCCCTCCTACAGCAGCCGACGTGCAGGGATTCCCCACAGCGTCAGTGCAACCTTCAGGAGCCACCTCACCCAACCGCCCGGGCTTTTCTACCAATCCAGACGCATGGACACTCCCCCCCCCTCACAGAGGAGTGCCCTGCTACGCCCAGATCGCTCAGGGGACCGCCCCCCGAGCAGACAGCAACATCACCAAGCTCCGGCACTAGGACACGCCCCCTGCCCACCTGGGGTGGTCCTGCAGCATCGGAGTCGCCCACCTTAAGCCTGTCCTGCCCTTCCCTACCGGCAGGACAGGCGGGCTCCTTGGCGTCTGCAGCCATCTTAGAAACCTTATCCACCACGTACCCCCCATGCTGGCCCCGCTTTACAGCAAAAGCGGGGTCGGGCAGACTGGGGGGCCCACTAGCCTGAACCACCTTTTCAGATGGCCCAGACTGCTGGAGAGAAGAATAAACAAGTCTGGTGACCTCTCCTTTTTTCCTTTTATTTCTCCTCTTCCTCTTGCCCTTCACCTCAGTATCTGGGCCCAAGTCATTTCCAAATGAGAAGTTCTCAAAATGGGTAGGTGACTCTTGGAGCACAATCGCCTTCAGCAATCCGCCACCAATTAACCCATTGCTGCTGCCGCTGTCGTCACTGCTGTCATCTGACGTTACAGGCAGGGCTACCTGAGCAGGATTTATGTATGAACTCTGGGTTGTGTCCTCCTCCATTTCACTCTCCTCTGCACCACCATCTTGCTTCTCTTTAGCACCTTCCTCAGCACTGTCCTCTCTTTCTCCACCACCATCTTCCTCCACACTGTCCTCCTCAGCACTGTTCTCTCTTTCTCCTCCACCATCCACCTCCACACCATCCTCCTCTGCACTGCTTTCGCTGTGACTGACCTCCTCCTCTCTTTCTTGGTTCTGCTGGCCTCTGAACCGACTTTCATTGCAGAGTTTTTCTCTGAAGATACCAGCCCCTTCCATGATCTCCATCCTCACCCTTTCTACCTCCTCAACATCTTTTTTCAGGGTGCGCACTTTAGCCGAATACACTGGCCTTAGATTTTTTGAGGTGTAATCAGCCTGGTAACGGGCAAATTTGAAGTCCTCTCTTAGCCCACAAAGCATTTTGCCAAGACGCTCATACTCCGCCATTTTTGCTTGGAGTCGGGACCCAAAAGTGGCCAAAGACTCCCTGGGACCCAATACCCCCCATTGCTGGGGTTCAGAGGTACCTTGCCTCCCCATGGTTCTCCTCAACTCCTCACCTTCATGCAGGCCTTTACCTGCAGCCTTGCTTGTAGCCTTCCTTGCAGCCTTGCGGCTTCCAGATATGGACGGTGGAGTTGGTTCTGCATTTCTGCGGATCCTGGAGGATCTCCGTACCCCATCCTGGGAGTTGGCCGTTGCAATGTCACCTCCACCTCCCGCCGGCCTGGTACGGGAGGTGGGGACGTTGGGGTTCATGCAGGGAAGCCCTTCCCCGAAGGCTGCCACAAACTTGGGGGGGGGGGGGAGGGCTGGTGAAAATCCTGCTGCTCTCTGGTTCTCCTGGAGCTGACGATCACACAACCACACCCTGAACAGGAAGTAGTGCAACAGCTGGAGACACCCTATTTGGGAAGCACTGCTGTAGGGTAATTTGGAGGTCGATACAAATCCCTAATTTAGGCCTCAAATGCACATGGTGCTCTTTCACTTTGGAGCCCTCTCATATTTCAAGGCAACAGTTTTGGGTTACAAATTTTTTTTCTCTTCTTTTACCCCTTAAGAAAAGGTAAATTTTGGGTCTACACCAGCATGTTACTGTAAACAGAGTGTACCATATACATTTGAGGCCTAAATTGGTGATTTGCACAGGGGTGGCTGGTAGTTACAGCAGTTCTGACATAAACATAAAAAACACCCATATGTGACCCCCATTTAGATAACTACACCCCTCACGTAAAGTAACAAGGGGTATAGTGAGCCTTAACATCCCACAGGTGTTTGACAAATTTTTGTTAAAGTTGGAGGTGAAAATAAAATTTATTTTATTTTTTTCCCTAAAATGCTATTGTTACCCCAATTTTATCATTTTCACAAGGGGTAATAGGAGAAAAAGCCCCGCAAAATTTGTAACCCCATCTCTTGTGAGTCAGAAAATACCCCACATGTGGATGTAAAGTGCTCTGTGGGTGAACTACAGGGCTCAGAAGAAAAGGAGCACCATTGGGCTTTTGGAGAGAGAATCTGGCTGAAATTGGAAGCCATGTGTGTTTAGGCCACCATGGTGCCAGAACAGTGAACCCCCCCCCCCCACACACACACACACACACACACATGTGACCCCATTTTGGAAACTACACCCCTAATAAGAAGTGCAGTGAGCATTTACATCTCACAGGTGTCTGATAGATTTTTTTGAGCAGTGGTCTGCCAAAAGAAAAATGAAAATTTCATTTGCACAGCCCACTGTTCCAAAGATCTGTCAAATGCCAGTGGGGTTTAACCCCTTAAGGAACCAGCCCATTTTCACCTTAAGGACCCAGCCATTTTTGCACATCTGACCACTGTAACTTTAAGCATTAATAACTCTGGGATGCTTTTACTTTTCATTCTGATTCTGAGATTGTTTTTTCGTGACATATTCTACTTCATGTTAGTGGTAAATTTTTGTTGAGGCTTGCATCATTTCTTGGTGAAAAATTCCAAAATTTGATGAAAAAATGGAACATTTTGCATTTTTGTAACTTTGAAGCTCTCTGCTTGTAACAAAAACAGACATTCCAAATAAATTATATATTGATTCACAGATACAATATGTCTACTTTATATTTTCATCATAAAGTTGACAGGTTTTAACTTTTAGAATATATCAGAGGGCTTCAAAGTTCAGCAACACTTTTCCAAATTTTTCACAACATTTTTTAAATTGGAATTTTTCAGGGATCAGTTCAGTTTTGAAGTGGATTTGAAGGGCCTTCATATTAGAAATACCCCACAAATGACCCCATTATAAAAAACTGCACCCCTCAGAGTATCCAAAATGACATTTGGGTAAGTGTGTTAACCCTTTAGGTGTTTCATAGGAATAGCAGCAAAGTGAAGGAGGAAATTCAAAATCTCCATTTTTTACACTCGCATGTTCTTGTAGACCCAGTTTTTGAATTTTTACAAGGGGTAATAGGAGAAAAAGCCCCCCAAAATTTGTAACCCAATTTCTCTAGAGTAAGGAAATACCTCATATGTGTATGTAAATTGTTCGGCTGGTGCAGTAGAGGGCTCAGAAGGGAAAGAGCAACAATGGGATTTTGGAGAGTGAATTTTTGCTGAAATGGTTTTTGGGGGGCATGTCACATTTTGGAAGCCCCTATGGTGCCAGAAGAGCAGAAAACCCCCACATGGCATACCATTTTGGAAACTACACCCCTCAAGGCAAGTACCAAGGGGTCCAGTGAGCCTTAACACCCCACAGGTCTTTTACGACTTTTCGTTAAATTCGGATGTGTAAATGAAAAAAAAATAAATAATTCACTTCCAGGCAGTGGAAGAGAGGTGGTTGTGGTTGTGATAAATATAAAGCAAATACACTATGTTGAGCTAGCGATTGTTTGTCTGTATACAAGAGTGTGAAGCATACAAGTGAGTGAGTATAAAAGTGAGGGGACTTAAAATTAAGGGACTTTAAATTCAGGAAGTTTAAATTGAAATATTTGATTTTTTTTTCTTTTCTGTTAATTTTTGCAATCCCCAAATCTAGTATGACCTCCATGTTGGAAAAGGCAGTCCAGTGTGCATCTTGCGCAATGTATGCAATCCTTGAACAACAGTTTGAGGGTGCATATTGTTGTGTGAGATGTGTGCGAGTTGCTCATTTAGAAGCCCAGATCCTGGATCTAGAGGAGCAACTGGCAACACTGAGATGCATTGACAACCCGCAGAGTAGTCTCCTGCTCACTGAGCAGGTACTCTCTGGGGTCGAGGTGGGGATGGATAGTGGGACGGAGGTGCAGGACAGTCAGGCAGTTAGCTGGGTTACAGTTAGAAAACGGAGTAGAGGGAAAAGTGTCAGGGAGGCTAGTCCGCAACTGGCACACCCCAACAAGTTTGCCCAGTTGGCAGATGAGGGGGATGTCATTTCAGAGCTAGCGGTACTGCAGCAGGACTTTGCCTCTGACCGCCAGGGGGGTGTCTGCTCCAGTAAGGAGGGAGGGAGGAGAGCAGGGCAGGTCAGACAGGTACTGGTAGTGGGGGACTCAATTATTAGGGGGACAGATAGGGCGATCTGTCACAAAGACCGGGATAGCCGAACAGTGTGTTGTCTTCCTGGCGCTCGAGTTCGGCACATCGCGGATCGGGTTGACAGGTTGCTGGGTGGGGCTGGAGAAGACCCAGCAGTCATGGTACATATTGGCACCAATGACAAAGTAAGAGGTAGATGGAGTGTCCTTAAAAAGGATTTCAGGGACTTAGGCTGCAAGCTTAAGGCAAGGACCTCCAAGGTAGTATTTTCTGAAATATTACCTGTACCACGAGCCACACCAGAGAGGCAGCGGGAGATTAGGGAGGTAAACAAGTGGCTCAGAAGCTGGTGTAGGAAGGAGGGGTTTGGGTTCATGGAGAACTGGGCAGACTTTGATTTTAAAGGAAACAGATTTCTGACTATAGCTAAAGACCATTATCTGTCCCAAATGGTGCAGTTCCTGACCAGAGGGGGCGCCCTACTAGACTTAATATTTACCAACGTACTGAAACTGACAGAGTAATTAATGTGCAAGTAGATGGACACCGAGGAAATAGTGATCATAATTTAATACATTATAACTTGTTCTTCAATAAGGGAATCTCTCGAGGGGCCACAAAAACAATGAACTTTCGAAAGCAAAGTTCGATCAACTCAGAGAAGCCCATACCAATATAAAATGGGATAATGTCCTCAAAAATAACAATACTGACACTAAATGGGAGACTTTTAAAAATATCTTAAATTTTCACTGTAAGATGTATATACTTTATAGGAATAAAAGGGTCAGAAATAAAAGAAAACCAATATGGATGAATAAAAATGTTAAGGGGGCAATAAATGACAAAAATAAAGCATTTCAGTTACTAAAACAGGACAGCAGTGAAGAAGCATTAAAAAGCTATAGAGAAAAATGTGAAATATGTAAAAAACAGATAAAAGCCGCAAAAATAGAGACAGAAAGACTCATTGCCAAAGAGAGTATAACTAACCCCAAAATGTTCTTTAATTATATAAATAGCAAAAAGGTCAAAAATGAAAGTGTTGGCCTTTTAAAAAAATGATGAGGAAGAAATTATAAACGGGGATCAGGAAAAAGCAAATATACTAAACAAATTCTTCTCCACTGTATTCACTGAGGAAAATGAAATGCCAGGTGAAATACAGTGTGATAAGGTAAACTCCCCAGTACAGGTCACCTGTCTAACCCAGGAAGAAGTACAGTGCCACCTACAAAAAATCAAAATAGACAAATCACCAGGTCCAGATGGCATTCACCCCCATGTTCTAAAGGAATTAAGTAATGTAATAGACAGACCCCTATTTTTAATATTCAGGTACTCTATAGTGACAGGGACTCTTCCCCAGGACTGGCGCATGGCAAATGTGGTGCCAATATTTAAGAACGGGTCAAAAAGTGACCCCGGGAATTATAGACCTGTTAGTTTAACCTCGGTTATATGTAAATTGTTTGAGGGTTTCCTAAGAGATGCTATTTTGGAATATCTTGATAAAAATAAATGTATGACCCTGTATCAGCATGGATTTATGAGGGATTGATCCTGTCAAACTAACCTGATCAGCTTTTATGAGGAGGTGAGCACAAGACTGGACCAGGGGCAATCGCTGGATGTCGTATATCTGGATTTTTCCAAAGCATTTGATACGGTTCCACATAAAAGGTTGGTGCATAAAATGAGAAGGTTTGGGCTGGGGGAGAATGTGCGCAAGTGGGTAAGTAACTGGCTCAATGATAGGAAACAGAGGGTGTTTATTAATGGTACTTATTCTGATTGGGTGACTGTTACTAGTGGGGTACCACAGGGGTCCGTCTTGGGTCCTGTCCTATTTAATATATTCATGAATGACCTTGCAGAGGGGTTGAATAGTAAAGTAGCAATCTTTGCAGATGACACCAAACTCTGTAAAGTGGTAAACACTATAGAGGACAGTGCACTGTTACAAATGGATCTGGATAGGTTGGAGGTTTGGGCTGGGAAGTGGCAGATGAGGTTCAACACTGATAAATGTAAGGTAATGCAAAAATCCGAGCTGGGATTATGTATTAAATGGAAGAACACTTAGGACGACTGACATGGAAAAGGACTTAGGAGCCTTAGGTAACAGTAAACTTAGCTGTAGTGACCAGTGTCGGGCAGCTGCTGCCAAGGCTAATAAAATCATGGGGTACATCAATAGGGGCATAGATGCCGACGACAAGGAAATAATGCTACCGCTGTACAAATCACTAGTCAGTCCTCACATAGAGTACTGTGTACAGTACTGAGCACCAGTGTACAAGAAAGATATAGTGGAGCTGGAGAGGGTTCAAATCCCACTAAGGACAACAATAAATAAAGACTTATTATTATTATTATTATTATAATAACGTCAGCAGAGAGCACTGTGCTCGTGATGTCATCAGAGAGCATTCCAAAAAGAAAATAATTTCCTCTGTAGTATTCAGCAGCTAATAAGTACAGGAAAGATTACGATTTTTTAATAGAAGTAATTTACAAATCTGTTTAACTTTCCGGAGCCAGTTGATTTAAAAGAAAAAAAAGGTTTTCACCGGAGTACCCCTTTAACCCCTTCATGACCCAGCCCATTTTCACCTTCAGGTCCTGGGCATTTTTTGAAAATCTGACCACTGTCACTTTAAACATTAATAACTCTGGAATGCTTTTACTTATCATTCTGATTCCGAGAACTGCTGTAACAATCAGCCACCCCTGTGCAAATCGCCTCAATTGTATATGGTGCACTCTCCCTTCTGAGCCTTGTTGTGCGCCCCCAGAGCACTTTGCGCCCACATATGGGGTATCTCCATACTCGGTAGAAATTGCATTACAAATTTAGAGGATCTTTTTTCCCCTTTTACCTCTTGTGAAAATGAAAAGTATAGGGCAACACCAGCATGTCAGAGTAAAAAAATTATTTTTTTACACTAACATGCTGGTGTAGACCCCAACTTCACCTTTTCATAAGGGGTTAAAGAAGAAAAAGCCCCCCAAAATTTGTAAGGCAATTTCTCCCGAGTACGGCAATACCCCATATGTGTCCCAAAACTGTTGCCCTGAAATACGACAGGGCTCCAAAGTGAGAGAGCGCCATGCGCATTTGAGGCCTGAATTAGGGATTTGCATAGGGGTGGACATAGGGGTATTCTATGCCAATGATTCCCAAACAGGGTGCCTCCAGCTGTTGCAAAACTCCCAGCATGCCTGGACAGTCAATGGCTGTCCGGCAATACTGGGAGTTATTATTTTGCAACAGCTGGAGGCTCCGTTTTGGAAACAGTAGCGTACCAGACGTTTTTCATTTTTTTGGGGGCTGTGTAGGGATAATGTGTATATGTAGTGTTTTTTACTTTTTATTTTAGGTTAGTGTTAGTGTAGTGTAGTGTAGTGTTTTTAGGGTACAGTCACATGGGCAGAGGTTCACAGCAAGTTTGCCGCTGGGAGTTTGAGCTGCAGCGCAAATTTTGCGCCATCTCAAACTTGCAGCACTCACTGTAAACCTCCGCCCATGTGAGTGTACCCTGTACATTCACATTGGGGGGAGGGGGCAAACATCCAGCTGTTGCAAACTCCGAGCATGCCCTTTGGCTGTCCGTGCATGCTGGGAGTTGTAGTTTTGCAACAGCTGGAGGCACACTGGTTTGGAAACACTAAGTTAAGTAATAAACTTTCAAGTGTTTTGCAACCAAACTTAGCGTTTCCAAACCAGTGTGCCTCCAGCTGTTGCAAAACTACAACTCCCAGCATGCATGGTCTGTCAGTGCATGCTGGGAGTTATAGTTTTGCAACAATTGAAACAGCTGGAGGCACTGAGGTAGGAAACGGACAATGTTTCCCAACTAGTGTGCCTCCAGTTGTTGCAAAACTACAACTCCCAGCATGCCCAGACTGCCCAAGCATGCTGGAAGTTGTAGTTCGGCAATATCTGAAGGATCAGATGTTGCCGAACTACAACTTCCAGCATGCTTGGGCAGTCTGGGCATGCTGGGAGTTGTAGTTTTGCAATATCTGGAGGTCCACAGTTTGGAGACCACTGTATAATGGTCTCCAATCTATGCTCTTCCAGATGTTAGAGAACTACAACTCCCAGCATGCCTGGACAGACTGAGCATGCTGGGAGTTGTAGTTTTGCAACATCTGGAACAGCACAGATTGGAGACCATTATACAGTGGTCTCCAAACTGTGGACCTCCAGATGTTACAAAACTACAACTCCCAGCATGCCCAGAAAGCCAAAGGCTGTCTGGGCATGCTGGGAGTTGCCGTTTTGAAACTCCCAGAGGCAGCAGTGAGATCGCTTTACGGCGATCTCACTGCTGCCAATGAAGATGCCGCACTGCTGCCGGAAACTCACCTCCGGGACGCAGCGCCGCCGGGACCGCCTGGAGGACGTCGCTCGCAACGGGACCACTCGGGACACCGCATGGTCGGGTAAGTGATGCCGGGGGATGGGTAAGGGACACTTAGCAGAGCGGTGTGTGTCCCGATCCCCGTGATCGGGACTTACACACCGCGCTGCTAAATATTCTGATAGCGAAACGCTGCTATTAGCTAGTCAGAGTTGACCAGCTGATAGCAGCGATCGCTGGGGGGGGGGGGGTGGGGGATGAAACCCCCCGTGGTCGCATGGTAAGATGGCTGGCTATCAGTGATAGCCACCATCTTACCGGGCACTGCGGGATGCCGCGAGTAGCGGCAAAAATGTTCATGACGTACCTGTATGTCATGGGTCGGGAACACCTTGCCACCCATGACGTACAGGTATGTCATAGGTCGGGAAGGGGTTAATGGTATAGAGAACTGTGTCTAGTGCATTAACTCTGATTTTTTGCCCATTGAAACCAGTAGGCCCATTGTGGTCTATGGGGAAAGCTGCTGAGTTGCCCATAGCAACCAATCAGATCGCTTCTTTCATTTTTGAAAAAGTCTCTGAAAAATGAAGGAAGTAATCTGATTGGTTGCTATGGGCAACTCAGAAACTTTTCCAGGAAAATATGCTGAGTTGCCCATAGCAACCAATCAGATCGCTTCTTTCATTTTTGAAAAAGTCTCTGAAAAATGAAGGAAGTAATCTGATTGGTTGCTATGGGCAACTCAGAAACTTTTCCAGGAAAATATGCTGAGTTGCCCATAGCAACCAATCAGATCGCTTCTTTCATTTTGCAAAGGCATTGTGAAAAATGAAAGAAGCAATCTGATTGGTTGCTATGGGCAACTGCACAACTCTTCCTCTACACTGGTCTTGATGAATCTCCCCCATAGAGGGAGATTTATCAAAACCTGCCCAGAGGAAAAGTTTCTGAGTTGCCCATAGCAACCAATCAGATCGCTTCTTTCATTTTTGAAAAAGCCTCTGAAAAATGAAGGATATTTTTGAGATTTTGGAAGCTGGGATACTCACTACACCCATGCATATCTAGATAATTAAGTATGGGAGGAACTTAAAAAATGTTTAAAATCACATGGAGATTTGACTTTACTTCATTATGGTCGAATAAAGCACTTAAAGAATTCCTTAAAATTAAAGATTCACTCTTTTGGATGAAAAGGGGCTTATTTATGTAAATCAATTATACGCTTTAGGTCAAATAAAGTCGTTTGAAGAGATAGCCCATAAGTGTGTGGGGGGAAGACAATCAGAAACATTGTTTTTTACAAATAAGTAACACAGATCATAAAGCAATAAAAGGAGAGATTGGAGATTTCAGGGATTCTATATATAAAAAAAAGTTTAATTAGACTATTTCCTTATGCAAAGTTGCTGTCTGGGCATGCTGGGAGTTGTGGTTCTGCAGCGGTTGGGGGTTCACAGCTTGAAGACCACTGCTATAGAGGATGCAAATGTATCTGAGCCCTGGAACTCAAATAATGTGAAATATGAGATGATCAAAATGGAGCCCCTGCACTAATTACTTGGGTTCTGAGGTCTGTAAGGTCCATAGTAAAAACATCAGGTTCTGTCTATAGCAGATACTAAATCATGGCAGCTCAAAGAAACAAGCAGTCATTCTGACATGTCACATGTGATGTCATAGACAGCTGGAGGCCTGACATCCCACTGACAGCCGCCCGAGCCTTCAGTCTGTTCCAGTGCGATTAGTGAGAATAGTGAGATTAGCGTCTTCTTTTTCTACTTGTCTGAAATGGAGCTAAAAGGACTGGGGTTCGTCCCCCTCCTGTTGGCGTTTTGGTGTGCGGCCTGGCTTGCCACCAGCTACATCATGACGGTCGTCCTCGGCCATGCAGCCTCGCCACTGATGAGCATCAGGTAAGATAAACAAGCAAATGATTCTTATTTCATGGGTTGGGAGTGAGGAAATATCCATAATAACATTGGTTTCTTTTCCTTCACAGTGACGTGGGAAATGTCTTTCCCGAAAGCATATTATTCAGAATTGGATTCATAGGGACGTCCATTGGCACTTTGGTACTAACCTTTCTTATTTATAAGTATATGGTTATGCATACTGAAGAGTTCAGGGGTCATCAGGTCCTGATCCAGAGGATCCTGCTGGCCATTGTGTGGGCCTCCTGTTTTTCCACAGCTGTTATGCATGTATTGTCCCCCGAAGAATATCCCAGGATACACTTTGTCAGCACGATAATTTCCATTACATGTGAAGCCTTATACTACCTTGGGCAGTCCATCCAGATGTATAAATTACCAGGAGCAAAAAAAGTCATCCACCATAGTAGATGCACCTGCTGTGGCCTGACTTTTGTCTGTGTAGTTTTCTATTTTGGATATGAAACATTAAAGGAATTATTCCATAATGATGAAGACTGGGACGAGATCCGTGAAATCCCCATCATAATCATCGAGTGGGTGATGCTTCTACTGATCCTGATAAACATCGTGACCTATTATTCCACCATGCAGAGGTTATTGTTGACCGTCTCCAGAAACAGCTGCACACTCTCTCTTAGAGTAAAAATTGATGACTTCGGGGTGTAGACCACCACGGGGGCCATCAAGTGGACTTCTGGGAGAGATACTGCACAGGACACGGAAAACATCTAAAGAAGAATAACTGGGGGACTACATATGGTGCCAGTAATCATGACACAATAATATGAGCTGGTGATATTACCTATACAAAAAAAAATAAAAAAAAATGTAAAAAAAATATTGGTGTGTGAAGTGTAATACCTAGTTAGAAAAACAGAATCAAATTCATCATTATAACCCCCCTCTGCATTACCCTGTTTATTATTTTTCAAGCAAGCACTTTGTTCTAATTCGTCCACTCTCTGGCGTGCTCCTTGTATAAGGGGTTTGGGATACCCTTTTTGTTTAAAACCATCCTCCAGGTTCTCTAGTTGTTGTAGGTATTTTTGGGTGGAAGAACAATTCCTTCGGATTCTTTTCATTTGACCGAATGGAATGTTCTTCTTCCATTATTTAAGATGGCAACTGTTAAAGTCGAGGTATCTGTTTGCATCCACCTCCTTAAAATAGTTGGCAGTATGCGAACAGCCATCCTGAATATAGATATTTAAATCCAGGAACTCACATTTTTTGGGGGGACTGATGCAGCGCTGCCTTTGGATATCTCTGGCTCTGCCATAGCGCTTTTTTTGAGGGGGCGTGTCGGCTGCCCTTTCGTCTGGTGGTCAACACTAGTGTTGCTCGCAAATATTCGCAATGCGCGAATTCGCGAATATTCACCAATATAGCACTATATATTCGAAATTATGAATATTGTTTTTTCCCCCACAATACACATCACAGTGATCATCCCTCTCTGCTTCCAGCTTGCGTGGTGTAAAGAAGGCTCTAATACTGCTGTGTTACCTGGCGTACAAATTTTCGCATATGGGAAAATTTGCATATGCAAATTTTCCCATATGCAAATTTTTCACATATGGTAACTTTCGCCCATGCAAATTTTTGTTTATGCGAAAATATATCGCAAATTCGAATATGGCCTATGCCGCTCAACACTAATAATGACCCAACATAAAATGTACTATATACTTGTCCCCACAAATGAATTTATACTATAAACTGACCCCCATATATATGAATGTATACTATATACTGACCCCCATATATATGAATGTATACTATATACTGACCCCCATATATATGAATGTATACTATATACTGACCCCCATATATATGAATGTATACTATATACTGACCCCCATATATATGAATGTATACTATATACTGACCCCCATATATATGAATGTATACTATATACTGACCCCATATTTGAATGTATACTATATACTGACCCCCATATATATGAATGTATACTATATACTGACCACATATATATGAATGTATACTATATACTGACCCCCATATATATGAATGTATACTACATACTGCCCCCCATATATGAATGTATACTATATACTGACCCCATATATATATATTAATGTATACTATATACTGACCACACATGAATGTATACTATATACTGACCCCCATATATATGAATGTATACTATATACTGACCCCCATATATATTAACGTATACTATATACTGACCACACATGAATGTATACTATATACTGACCCCCATATATATGAATGTATACTATATACTGACCCCCATATATATGAATGTATACTACATACTGACCCCTATATATATGAATGTATACTATATACTGACCCCCATATATATTAACGTATACTATATACTGACCACACATGAATGTATACTATATACTGACCCCCATATATATGAATGTATACTATATACTGACCCCCATATATATGAATGTATACTATATACTGACCCCCATATATATGAATGTATACTATATACTGACCCCATATATATGAATGTATACTATATACTGACCCCCATATATATGAATGTATACTACATACTGACCCCTATATATATGAATGTATACTATATACTGACCCCCATATATATGAATGTATACTATATACTGACCCCCATATATATGAATGTATACTATATACTGACCCCCATATATATGAATGTATACTATATACTGACCACACTTGTGGCACTTGTAGTCCGCTGCAGGCATCCTCCATTGTATGCATTTTTATGCTGGGGATCGCCCCTAGCAACGGACTACAAGGGCAGGATCTGCTCCCCCAGTAAAAATGCACAACCGCATTTGGGGTTGAGCACCTCCAGCCATTTGAGACCACGTTTTTTGTTGTTTGTTTAAATTTTATATTTGGAGGTGTGTAAACTCCAACATTAATGCTCCTTGAATATCTACAAGGCAGCATTAAGGTAGCACCTGTGAGGCCAGGCACCCATATTAGCCAACTCAGGTGGGGCTTGCAGCTTGCCTCCCTCCTCCCATTGCATGTGTGCTCAGTCACGCTGGAGGGTATCTGGGAGGAAGTTGTGAGTCAACCGAATGCTGCCGTAATTGCCCACTGGCCCCTGTTTTGCTTATCAAGCACAGGTAGGATTAGCGTTAGGTCTCGCACCAATTTGAGAAACCTTGGCATTGGTGTGCGGGCTCTGGTGTGTCCTTCATATAAGGATACACTGGCGAATGTCTCAATTTTAACATCAGTGTTGAGGGATAGCCAATGTATTGTTTACATCTACCACAGTAGTGCACCCATATTCCTGTATTGTATCCCATATATCTATGAATGTATGTATATATCAGTGTTTCCCAACCTTTTTCGGGTCGGGGCACACCTTGGGAAAAAAATTTCCACGGGGCACCGCTACCGAGGTTGACGAGCAAGGAAAAAAAAAAAAAAAAAGGATAAAACGGTAAAAAACGCAATGCACTATATCTATTTATCAGTGAGTATGTAGTTTAAAGTGCTGCTTTATACAGCAACTCACCAATGACGTCTTCTCTAATTTGCATCGTTGCCTTCTCTTCTCCATCTGGTCTGGGCCATCATCACGATTTCTTCCACCCACAATTCTTCACCGTTAAACCTGCAAAACAAACCTATTAGGCGCCAAACTTTTTTTTCTTTCTTTTTTTTACATGGGTGACAGAGGGGTGTAGAAGAGTGGACATGGGTGACAGATGGGTGGACATGGGTGACAGAGGGGTGTAGAGCGGTGGACATGGGTGACAGAGGGGTGTAGAGGGGTGGACATGGGTGACAGAGGGGTTTAGAGGGGTGTAGAGGAGTGTACAGAGGGGTGTAGAGAGGGGTGTAGAGAAGCGTACATGGGTGACAGTGGTGTAGAGGAGCGTACATGGGTGACAGGTGTGTAGAGGAGCATACATGGGTGACAGGGGTGTAGAGGAGCATACATGGGTGACAGGGGTGTAGAGGAGCATACATGGGTGACAGGGGTGTAGAGGAGCATACATGGGTGACAGGAGTGTAGAGGAGCATACATGGGTGAAAGGAGTGTAGAGGAGCATACATGGGTGACAGGGGTGTAGAGGAGCATACATGGGTGACAGGGGTGTAGAGGAGCATACATGGGTGACAGGGGTGTAGAGGAGAGTACAGAGGGGTTTAGAGGAGTGTACATGAGTGACAGATGGGTGTACATGGGTGACAGAGGGGTGTAGAGGAGTGTACATGGGTGACAGATGGGTGTACATGGGTGACAGAGGGGTGTAGAGGAGTGTACATGGGTGACAGATGGGTGTACATGGGTGACAGAGGGGTGTAGAGGAGTGTACATGGGTGACAGAGGGGTATAGAGGAGTGTACATGAGTGACAGAGGGGTATAGAGGAGTGTACATGGGTGACAGATGGGTGCACATGGGTGACAGAGGGGTGTAGAGGAGTGTACATGGGTGACAGATGGGTGTACATGGGTGACAGATGGGTGTAGAGGAGTGTACATGGGTGACAGATGGGTGTACATGGGTGACAGAAGGGTGTAGAGGAGTGTACATGGGTGAAAGAGGGGTGTAGAGGAGTGTACATGGGTGACAGATGGGTGTACATGGATGACAGAGGGGTGTAGAGGAGTGTACATGAGTGACAGAGGGGTATAGAGGAGTGTACATGGGTGACAGAGGGGTGCAGAAGAGTGTACATGGGTGACAGGGGTGTAGAGGAGTGTACATGGGTGAGAGGGGTGTAGAGGAGCATACATTGGTGAAAGGGGTGTAGAGGAATGTACAAAGGGGTGTATAGGAGCGTACATGGGTGACAGGGGTGTAGAGGAGTGTACATGGGTGACAGAGGGGTAGAGAGGAGTGTATATGAGTGACAGAGGGGTGTTGAGGAGTGTACATGGGTGATAGATGGGTGTAGAGGAGTGTACATGGGTGACAGAGGGGTGTAGAGGAGTGTACATGGGTGATAGTTGGGTGTAGAGGAGTGTACATGGGTGACAGAGGGGTAGAGAGGAGTGCATATGGGTGACAGAGGGGTGTAGAGGAGTGAACATGGGTGATAGATGGGTGTAGAGGAGTGTACATGGGTGATAGATGGGTGTAGAGGAGTGTACATGGGTGACAGAGGGGTAGAGAGGAGTGTACATGGGTGACAGAGGGGTGTAGAGGAGTGTACATGGGTGACAGAGGGGTGTAGAGGAGTGTACATGGGTGACAGAGGGGTGTAGAGGAGTGTGCACCCAAAAGCACAAACTCACACCGCACACGCGTGTGTGTTTATATACCTATATATATATATATATATATATATATATATATATAAATGTCGAAAAAAATGCAGCACTACTTTACCACAGTAGGTGGGTGCCAGCTCCTCAGGCTCGATCACAGCCAATTGATAACTTCAAAAATGGTGCGGCACTCCAAATATCCAAAAAATAACTATTTATTCCACATGTCAAACAGTGCGACGTTTCAGCCCCTCTTGCTTGCATGCACACATACATAAACAGACCTACACTCATATAAATATCAATACAAACAAAATGAAAAACTTTATTAAAACTTTTTTGGGGATTGGAAGCTTTTTTTTTTAGATTGGAGGCTCCATTATACATACACTGTACAGCAATCATACCTCCATTATACATACACTGTACAGCAATCATACATCCATTATACATACACTGTACAGCAATCATACCTCCATTATACATACACTGTACAGCAATCATACCTCCATTATACATACACTGTACAGCAATCATACCTCCATTATACATACACTGTACAGCAATCATACATTCAGTATACATACACTGTACAGCAATCATACCTCCATTATACATACACTGTACAGCAATCATACATCCATTATACATACACTGTACAGCAATCATACATCCATTATACATACACTGTACAGCAATCATACATTCAGTATACATACACTGTACAGCAATCATACCTCCATTATACATACACTGTACAGCAATCATACATTCAGTATACATACACTGTACAGCAATCATACATCCATTATACATACACTGTACAGCAATTATACATCCATTATACATACACTGTACAGCAAGCATACATTCAGTATACATACACTGTACAGCAATCATACATCCATTATACATACACTGTACAGCAAGCATATCTCCATTATACATACACTGTACAGCAATCATACATTCATTATACATACACTGTACAGCAATCATACCTCCATTATACATACACTGTACAGCAATCATACATTCATTATACATACACTGTACAGCAATCATACATCCATTATACATACACTGTACAGCAATCATACCTCCATTATACATACACTGTACAGCAATCATACATTCATTATACATACACTGTACAGCAATCATACCTCCATTATACATACACTGTACAGCAATCATACCTCCTTTATTCATACACTGTACAGCAATCATACATTCATTATACATACACTGTACAGCAATCATACCTCCATTATACATACACTGTACAGCAATCATACATCCATTATACATACACTGTACAGCAATCATACATCCATTATACATACACTGTACAGCAATCATACATCCATTATACATACACTGTACAGCAATCATACATCCATTATACATACACTGTACAGCAATCATACATTCAGTATACATACACTGTACAGCAATCATACCTCCATTATACATACACTGTACAGCAATCATACATTCAGTATACATACACTGTACAGCAATCATACATCCATTATACATACACTGTACAGCAATTATACATCCATTATACATACACTGTACAGCAAGCATACATTCAGTATACATACACTGTACAGCAATCATACATCCATTATACATACACTGTACAGCAAGCATATCTCCATTATACATACACTGTACAGCAATCATACATTCATTATACATACACTGTACAGCAATCATACCTCCATTATACATACACTGTACAGCAATCATACATTCATTATACATACACTGTACAGCAATCATACATCCATTATACATACACTGTACAGCAATCATACCTCCATTATACATACACTGTACAGCAATCATACATTCATTATACATACACTGTACAGCAATCATACCTCCATTATACATACACTGTACAGCAATCATACCTCCTTTATTCATACACTGTACAGCAATCATACATTCATTATACATACACTGTACAGCAATCATACCTCCATTATACATACACTGTACAGCAATCATACATCCATTATACATACACTGTACAGCAATCATACATCCATTATACATACACTGTACAGCAATCATACCTCCATTATACATACATTGTACAGCAATCATACATTCATTATACATACACTGTACAGCAATCATACATCCATTATACATACACTGTACAGCAAGCATACCTCCATTATACATACACTGTACAGCAATCATACATTCAGTATACATACACTGTACAGCAATCATACATTCATTATACATACACTGTACAGCAATCATACATCCATTATACATACACTGTACAGCAATCATACATTCATTATACATACACTGTACAGCAATCATACATCCATTATACATACACTGTACAGCAAGCATACCTCCATTATACATACACTGTACAGCAATCATACATTCATTACACATACACTGTACAGCAATCATACATCCATTATACATACACTGTACAGCAAGCATACATTCATTATACATACACTGTGACTGTACAGCAATCATATATCCATTATACATACACTTGACTGGATGGGATTTTAGATACATCCCTTCCTCTCTAACCCACTCTTAACCACGTAACAACCCCTTCTCCCAATAGAAAAGACACTGACACCTGCTGTGGGAAAATTGGGCCGTGTGGCCCATTTATTTAACAAACCAATAAATAACATTTGAATATTTACATATAAACATAACCAAACTGGAGGGCACTCCCCTCCCCCAACCGGATTTGTGCAACACGCTTCTTACCCCTGGCCGCAAGCCCCTGGCCGCGAGCCCCTGGCCCAGGGGCACCCCGGTAACCTTCCGCACAATCCCTTGAACTCCTGAGGCCCAGAACCACCACCAGGAGGCCCAATTGAACCATCTCAAACATTTATCTTTCAAACTACTAACTCCCCCGGGACCCTTTCACATGCCTCCCCCTTATCAGAATCCCACCCACCAAGCGTTTAAAAAAAGGGCGGGCGGGCGGGATCTTCTTCTCGCTTCTACACGCCGACTGGTGAGTACCCTCCCCCCCTGGGGCACCCCCCTATATACACTCCTCCCCCTCCCCTCCAGATGACCTCTCTTTCACCCCACTCTCGAGCCACCTGCTACTGTCCCTTAAAGGAGCAGCAGCCATTTAACCCTTTAACCCCCATTCTCTTGAAATATACCTCTAACCCCATTAACCCTTACTAACATCTGTGAGGGCCACTAAAACCCCCGTCAAGACGCCACTACGCCAGGGGTTCCCCCGCTCCGTTTGCTCCCATGACTGGATGGGATTTTAGATACATCCCTTCCTCTCTAACCCACTCTTAACCACGTAACAACCCCTTCTCCCAATAGAAAAGACACTGACACCTGCTGTGGGAAAATTGGGCCATGTGGCCCATTTATTTAACAAACCAATAAATAACATTTGAATATTTACATATAAACATAACCAAACTGGAGGGCACTCCCCTCCCCCAACCGTATTTGTGCAACACGCTTCTTACCCCTGGCCGCGAGCCCCTGGACCAGAGGCACCCCGGTAACCTTCCGCACAATCCCTCGAACTCCTGAGGCCCAGAACCACCACCAGGAGGCCCAATTGAACCATCTCAAACATTTATCTTTCAAACTACTAACTCCCCCGGGACCCTTTCACATGCCACAGATGAAAGACAGTGACACCTCACTGACCTTCATCCCGCCACACACGCAACGCCAGCTCAATACCCCCTTGCAAGGCCAACGCCCACAAATCCATTCCAATGTCATTTAAATGAATACCATCAGGATCCAAGAATTCCCAAGGCTCCCCCTCCAGATCAGTGTGCCTCACCACTATCCCCCCATTCCTACGAACAAAACGACCCACCTCTTTGTTGAGCTTGACCCGAGCCTTATTCAAGCGATCCACCGACCTGGCGTGCCGCCACACCCGCCGAGCCACCATGTCAGACCAAACGAACAACAAACCTGGAAAGGTAGATTTTAGCCTCAGAATGTCAAGCTTAATGTCTCTAATTAACTCCCGTGACGATCGAAGGCCCAAATCATTGCCCCCAGCATGCACCACCAAGATGTCCGGGTGGCGGTCCAAAGAAGCGTTGAACTGTACCTCAGGGAGCACCCCGCACCACAGCATGCCACCAATTCCAATCCACCGCAACACCGCCAGGTCCCTCGAAAAACCCAGCTGCCTCCCGTCCCGTCTCACCGCAGCCCGGATCGCCCCCCTCCGAACATAGGAGTGACCAAAAATCCACACCAAGCACGGATCACGACCTGAAAAACACAAACAAGAAAACATAGCAAGCAAAATAACCCACGTAACATAATCATAACAGATGGGGACGAACATACAGACGAAAACGAGCAGACTCCCATCGCCCAATCCGCCGAATCACTTCCTCACCCATCCCCCACCGGGCCGCCTCAGTGGCGGCCCCTATTCTAAATGAATGAGAACTGTAATCCCCAGGATCTAGCCCCCGTGCCTTCAAACATCTACGGAAAACAGACACAAATTGAAAGCGCGAGAGAGATGACCCATCCCTATGCACTAAAAAAGATCCCATACCATCCGGCCTCACTGACAGAAACGCCCGCACGCATCGCACCGGGCACACCAAGGACCCTGGCAAATCACCTAGAACCACCCAACAACCCCGACCTCTCAGATCAGTTTTGGACCTGCGTAAAAAACAACTCACCCCCTCCGCCTGCAAAATCACATCCCCATACAACAAACCCCCAACCACCGATCTACTCTGAGCCACCAGTTCCGAAATTCGAAAGGCCCCAAAAAAGGCCAACACAAACGCCACCCGAAACAACAGCACCTCGTAAGCATCCGTGCATTCACACTCCACCCGTTCCACCAGGAAACCCAACAAATCAAAAGAAACCGGGCGACGCCTATCCGGCTGCGTACCCCCCCCTACGGTATCCCATAAGGGCGCGACGCACTAAAAAATGCTTAGTGGCATCCCCCAGGCCCCGCACCAAAAACCAAAACGCCAGAGCTGACATACGGCGTGACACACCCGAAACAGACACCCCCGACTCAAACTGCATCCCCACAAAATACAGCACCACAGTCACCCAGTCCTCAGTACCAGCACACACACCCACCCTCTCCAGTAACACCTCCCATTCACCCCAAACCTTCGAATACGCAGACCAAGTGCGAGCACTCAGTGACCTCTGAATCAACTGCGCCGCCGCTCCCAAACCACGCTCCACAGCCAATCGGGGCAAGGGATCCCGCACCGCTCCGCCTCCGGTGCCAGCACGCGAAACCTGTCCCACTGTGAACGAGAAAGAGAATCAGCGACAGAGTTGACAACACCTGGAACATGTACAGCAACAAACTGCGCATTCAACAACAATCCCCGCAGAACCAAATGACGAAGCAAGCGCAAAACCGGCGGAGAACTAGAAGTCTGATTATTAATCGCATGGACCACCCCCATATTGTCACAACGAAAACGGACCCTCCTATCCCTCAGCCGATCCCCCCAAATTTCCGTTGCCACCACAATAGGAAACAGCTCCAACACAACTAGATTAGCCACCAAACCCGCCGCACGCCAAGAATCCGGCCACCCCGCCGCACTCCACTCCCCCTGAAAAAATGCCCCATAACCTACCGAACCCGCTGCATCGGTAAACAATTCCAACTCAGCATCATCAACCACCTCCGCCATCCACATGGACCTGCCGTTGTAAACCGACAAAAAGGAATCCCACACTTCCAAGTCTGTACGCACCTCCCCAGACAACCTAACATAGTGATGCGGAACCGTCACCCCCGCCGTGGCCAAGGACAAACGTCTACAAAAAACCCTACCCATAGGTAAAATCCTACAGGCAAAATTCAATTTCCCCAACAACGACTGGACCTCCTTCAAAGGTGCCCTCTTACAACGCCGACACTGCTGCACACACTGCCTCAAATCCGCCAACTTATCCTCCGGCAAGCGACACTCCATACGATCCGAATCAATCACTATACCCAAAAACTTCACCACCGTGGACGGTCCCTCCGTCTTATCAGAAGCTAACGGGACCCCAAAACGCTGCGCTACCGCCTCCATAGTATGCAACAACACCGAACAAATCCGAGAGCCCCTGGGCCCCAAAAAAAGAAAGTCGTCAAGGTAATGCAGTACAGAGGACCAGCCGGCCTCCTGGCACACCACCCATTCCAAAAAACAACTAAAAGCCTCAAAATACGCACATGAAATCGAACAGCCCATTGGTAAACAACAATCAACATAATACTGACCCTCCCAACAAATTCCTAATAAATGAAAACTACCCGGATGGACCGGCAACAAACGGAACGCCGATTCCACATCCGTCTTGGCCAATAATGCCCCTTGTCCAAACTTCCGAGCCCACCGCACCGCTGCATCAAAAGAGGTATATGTCACCGCACACACACCCTCCTCAATCCCATCATTAACCGAAGCCCCAGCCGGGTAAGACAAATGATGTATCAATCTGAACTTGCCCGGCTCCTTTTTAGGAACCAGGCCTAGCGGTGAAACCACCAAATCCGCCAATTGCGGGTCCGGAAAAGGACCCGCCATCCTGCCCAACGCCACCTCACTTTGCAGCTTAGCCGTGACCACCTGAGGATGACCATAAGCCGAAACCAAATTGCGCCCCCCAACCCCCTGCGCAACTGCCGAACTGGGAATCACAAAACCCAAACTAAAACCCTCCTCCAACAAAACCGCCGCCGACCTATTTGGGTACTGTCTTAAAAACGGCCGCATCACGTTCACCCTCACTGGAGTCGCCCCGGGACGCTGAAGCCTCAGCTCCCTTTCCTTTCCCACGCTTAAAACATCGGGAGAAACTGTGAGCCCCCCCCACACCCCCAACATTCATGCTTAAATTTACAATCTGAGAGGAAGCGGCAATGCCCTTCATTATACTGCCAACAGCAGCCCCGACGCGAACCGGCCGACTGTCCGGCCGCTGAGAAACCGCCGGCCGCCCCCTGAAAGGGCTGAGACCCCCCACGAGGAGCGGCCATAAGTCGCATCCATAAACTTATGTCCTTATGATCCCACCTCAAGGAAGCCCGGACCGCCTTGCGCTGACGAAAATGCTCGTCATAACGCAGCCACGCCACTCCCCCATACACCCGGTATGCCTCACCAATAGAATCAAAATAACAAAAAAGCGCCGAACAATGTTCTGGTGCCTTCTCCCCAATAACACTCGCCAGGATAGAAAAGGCCTGCATCCAATTAGTAAACGTGCGAGGTATCAGCCGATACCGCCGTTTCTCCTCCTCCTCCTTCTTACTCTCCTCCGGCTTCTTCCTATCTAAATTAAATTTTTCCAACGGAAGCAAGGAGAAGATCTCGACATATTCGTCCTTCCAGATCTTCTCCTTCACTTCCGGTTTCAAGTGAGCCCCCAGGGGCCCCTCAAAACAGACATACACTTCCCCTTTCGCGGAGTCCGCCATACGGACATCCTCCGCCGCTGCCTTAGCGACCGCTGCAGCTCCCGCAGCACCTCCACCCACGGCCGATGCCACCACCGACCCGCCCCCCGCCGGCGCCTCAACCTGTACTCCCGCCGCCGGAGCAACCCACACAGGAACTGGGGAAGCCCCCACAGCCGTACCCCCAGGACGCCCAGACAAAACACTCATTAACTGTGAAAGCAAAACCCGCAACCCCCCATCCCCCGTCACATTCAAAGGAACAGGCCCCAACCCCAAATCCCCAGAGGACTCACCAGGCTGACCCGAAGCCGATGCCCCAGCAGCCGCAGGCCTGGGCGTCCGCTCCCTGGAACCGCCGGCCGCACTCCTGTCATCCAGCGCTGTTGAAGGTCCCGCCAAATCCGCTCACCGGCCGCCCTCCTTTCCGGATTCGCCAGCTCCTCTTCAGCATCTGCAGCACAATCAGAAAGGGAAGAATCAGAAGGAGAATATTCCCCAACTGCAGTTCCAGACCTGCCATGCCGACTCCTACCACCAGGTGGCGCCCTCTCACTGTAGCACTCTGGATCCTGCCGACCTCCAGCCAGCCCATCTTCCCTCACAGGCAGAGAGACGCTGACAGAAGATCTCCGAGCTCTGGCCTCCCCTGCACTCCCGGAGCTCTGCTGCTGTGCTGTACGCTGCTGGGCTGCACTCAGAGAAGGTGAGCCAGCCGTGTCCCTGCTGCCTCCGGGCCTCCTCTCCTCTGCAGACCTGGCCCCAGAACGCTGCCTAGAGCCCGACCCTGCACTGGACAGGGCCGGCCCTGCCTCCCCTCCTCCACTCTGCCGGGCCTCACGTCGGGCAGATGAAGAGACCGCAGCCGCCATCACAGGGGGACCGGCAGCTCCGGCCGTCCCCCGTTCACTCCTGGTGCCCTTCCTCAACGATCTCCGGCCTGACACCCCCACCTCAGGGACGGCCGCACCACCACCCGGGCCGCACAGTGGGGAAGGAGCGGAGGGACCAGCAGCTGCCCCCCCTCCTGCATCCTCTGCCCTACGCCCTGACACTGTCCCCCGGGAAGCGGCACTGGAAGTGCCCCCACACACTGTACCTGCCATCTCCCGGGAAGACCGCACAGGGCTCAGGCACCGCCGCCTGCTAAGGGGAGTGGGCTCAGGACTCAGACGCTCTGGAGCCCTGGATCTACGGGACCCGCGCCGCAAGCCAGGGAGGGGGCCAGCCTGCACCCCACTCCCGATCCCCAGGACCCCCCGCAACTGTTCCTGCACCCAAGCATTCCCATGAGACGCTGCAGCAGCCCGGAGGTGGGTGAAAAGATCATCCAGGGACGACATGGCACCTTCTTCTCGCTTCTACACGCCGACTGGTGAGTACCCTCCCCCCCTGGGGCACCCCCCTATATACACTCCTCCCCCTCCCCTCCAGATGACCTCTCTTTCACCCCACTCTCGAGCCACCTGCTACTGTCCCTTAAAGGAGCAGCAGCCATTTAACCCTTTAACCCCCATTCTCTTGAAATATACCTCTAACCCCATTAACCCTTACTAACATCTGGGAGGGCCACTAAAACCCCCGTCAAGACGCCACTACGCCAGGGGTTCCCCCGCTCCGTTTGCTCCCAGTACAGCAATCATACCTCCATTATACATACACTGTACAGCAATCATATATTCAATATACATACACTGTACAGCAATCATACCTCCATTATACATACACTGTACAGCAATCATACCTCCATTATACATACACTGTACAGAAATCATACATTCATTATACATACACTGTACAGCAATCATACCTACATAATACATACACTGTACAGCAATCATACATCCATTATACATACACTGTACAGCAATCATACATTCATTATACATACACTGTACAGCAATCATACATTCATTATACATACACTGAACAGCAATCATACATCCATTATAAATACACTGTACAGCAAGCATACCTCCATTATACATACACTGTACAGCAATCATACATTCAGTATACATACACTGTACAGCAATCATACATCCATTATACATACACTGTACAGCAAGCATACCTCCATTATACATACACTGTACAGCAATCATACCTCCATTATACATACACTGTACAGAAATCATACATCCATTATACATACACTGTACAGCAAGCATACCTCCATTATACATACACTGTACAGCAAGCATACCTCCATTATACATACACTGTACAGCAATCATACATCCATTATACATACACTGTACAGCAATCATACCTCCATTATACATACACTGTACAGCAATCATACCTCCTTTATTCATACACTGTACAGCAATCATACATTCATTATACATACACTGTACAGCAATCATACCTCCATTATACATACACTGTACAGCAATCATACATCCATTGTACATACACTGTACAGCAATCATACATCCATTATACATACACTGTACAGCAAGCATACCTCCATTATACATACACTGTACAGCAATCATACATCCATTATACATACACTGTACAGCAAGCATACCTCCATTATACATACACTGTACAGCAATCATACATTCATTATACATACACTGTACAGCAATCATACATCCATTATACATACACTGTACAGCAATCATACATCCATTATACATACACTGTACAGCAATCATACATCCATTATACATACACTGTACAGCAAGCATACCTCCATTATACATACACTGTACAGCAATCATACATTCATTATACATACACTGTACAGCAATAATACATCCATTATACATACACTGTACAGCAATCATACATTCATTATACATACACTGTACAGCAATCATACATCCATTATACATACACTGTACAGCAATCATACATCCATTATACATACACTGTACAGCAATCATACATCCATTATACATACACTGTACAGCAATCATACATCCATTATACATACACTGTACAACAATCATACCTCCATTATACATACACTGTACAGCAAGCATACCTCCATTATACATACACTGTACAGCAATCATACATCCATTATACATACACTGTACAGCAATCATACATCCATTATACATACACTGTACAGCAATCATACATCCATTATACATACACTGTACAGCAATCATACATCCATTATACATACACTGTACAGCAAGCATACATTCATTATACATACACAGTGACTGTACAGCAATCATACATCCATTATACATACACTGTACAGCAATCATACATTCATTATACATACACTGTACAGCAATCATACATCCATTATACATACACTGTGTCTGTACAGCAATCATACATCCATTATACATACACTGTACAGCAATCATACATTCATTATACATACACTGTACAGCAATCATACATCCATTATACATACACTGTACAGCAATCATACATCCATTATACATACACTGTGACTGTACAGCAATCATACATCCATTATACATACACTGTACAGCAATCATACATCCATTATACATACACTGACTGTACAGCAATCATACATCCATTATACATACACTGTGACTGTATAGCAATCAAACATCCATTATACATACACTGTACAGCAAGCGTACCTCCATTATACATACACTGTGACTGTACAGCAATCATACATCCATTATACATACACTGTACAGCAAGCATACCTCCATTATACATACCCTGTGACTGTACAGCAATCATACATCCATTATACATACACTGTACAGCAATCATACATCCATTATACATACACTGTACAGCAAGCATACCTCCATTATACATACACTGTACAGCAATCATACCTCCATTATACATACACTGTACAGCAATCATACCTCCATTATACATACACTGTACAGCAATCATACCTCCATTATACATACACTGTACAGCAAGCATACCTCCATTATACATACACTGTACAGCAAGCATACCTCCATTATACATACACTGTGACTGTACAGCAATCATACATCCATTATACATACACTGTACAGCAAGCATACCTCCATTATACATAAACTGTACAGCAATCATACATCCATTATACATACACTGTGACTGTACAGCAATCATACCTCCATTATACATACACTGACTGTACAGCAATCATACATCCATTATACATACACTATACAGCAAGCATACCTCCATTATACATACACTGTACAGCAAGCATACCTCCATTATACATACACTGTACAGCAAGCATACCTCCATTATACATACACTGTACAGCAATCATACCTCCATTATACATACACTGTGACTGTACAGCAAGCATACCTCCAATCCATTAATAATGGATTGGATGTATGATTGTTGTACAGTCACAGACACAGTGTATGTATAATGGATGTATGATTGCTGTACAGTGTATGTATAATGGACAGGGCTATCTTTAATTTTGATTGGACCCTGGGCAAGCAATTTTTTTTTGGGGCCCCCCGCTCCCCCACCCCCATCCCACACACACTCGGGATCAGTACAGGATCAGTAATGTAATGTATGTACACAGTGACCTCACCAGCAGAATAGTGAGTACAGCTCTGGTGCATAATACAGGATATAACTCAGGATCAATACAGGATAAGTAATGTAATGTATGTACACAGTGACCTCACCAGCAGAATAGTGAGTACAGCTCTGGAGAGAAGGTGTGTTCTGCTGAGCTCCAGAGTTTCCCAGAGAAGCAGTGATTTTCTTCCACCCCTCCCCAGGTGTGTGGCAGACACCTGGGTAGGTTTTCCTGCTATGGAGCCCCGGGAAGCTGGGGCTTCATCTTGCACCCCCCCCCGTTCTCGGCTGGCGGGGTGTGCAAAGGAAAATGCAACAGCCAGTAGTCAGGATGGGGTGAGGAGATCCACCAGGGTACACAGCCATGTGGGGCCCCCTCCCCCGACCTCAGCTGGGAGCTGCAAAGCTTCCAGCAGAAGCTCATCCAGGCAGCGGAGTGGAAAGTCTGCATCTGTTTCCTCAGAACCCCAGCAATGGGGGGTAAAGGGGCCCAGAGAATCCCTGGCCAGCTTTGGGTCCAAAATCCAGGCCAAGATGGCTCAGTATGAACAGCTCGGAAAACAACTAAGAGGCCTCAGAGAGGAGCTGAAGTTTGCAAGACTGTTGAGACCCAATTAGCTCCGAGCAGGCTATAACTACCCCTCCCCCTTACTACAATAATTAATTAAATAATAACTGACACAACAACAATTCAACTTTTCCGTGTGTGGGGATCGGCCACAGCTTTATTTATAAAATTACTTATATAAATAACAATTTAACTGTAACAAAGACACCGATTGGCTTCTTGCCAACCCGAGAGGTGCTGCCACACTGTCCTGTGTGGAGGTCTACCCCGGGTTGACCCCGCTTTCACCGTCTTCTTACCGCCAAGCTGTGACTTACAATAAACAGAGATACAAAAAGGGAGGGAGGGAGGGCAAAACTCCGGGTCCTGGGCAGATTGAGGGGGGAAGGGAGGCACCACAGCTATAAATACCCAGGGGAGGGCCCCTGAAAGCCCGGGAAACTATTAGACCCCTGATTGGTGCACTCCTTCCCCCCCACCCATGGGACATACCACTATAGTTAGCAACAGGTTTTTACAGGCGGGGGAGGGGGCTAAAAAACATTGCCTGTATATTTCTTAACCCCTTAACTGCTCACCAGTCAGGGGGCAAGCTAGTTATGCACAGCTTGCCCCTCCAGACTGTTGAGACCCAATTAGCTCCGAGCAGGCTATAACTACCCCTCCCCCTTACTACAATAATTAATTAAATAATAACTGACACAACAACAATTCAACTTTTCCGTGGGTGGGGATCGGCCAAAGCTTTATTTATAAAATTACTTATATAAATAACAATTTAACTGTAACAAAGACACCGATTGGCTTCTTGCCAACCCGAGAGGTGCTGCCACACTGTCCTGTGTGGAGGTCTACCCCGGGTTGACCCCGCTTTCACCGTCTTCTTACCGCCACGGAGGAGACCAGTTAGCCCTACACTGGGCTCCGACCCCCACCCAAGAGATACTGGATAGCCAACACCTGGGGCCAACTCAGCCCCCCGAACACACCCAACACATTTCCTCTCCAGGAAAGTCGCCCAACACATTTCCTCTCCAGGAAATTCGCCCAACACATAACCTCTCCAGGAAATCCGAGGTACCTGCCGCCAGGTCCTATGTTTTTGCATTTTATTTTATTTTTTTTATTTTTTTTGTATTCACTAACTCTTGTGTGAACTCATTTCTCAGACTCGCCCATACACCAAAGAGTGCCGCAGCACTCGCACCACCTTGCGGAAAGCCGCTCGCAAAACAAAAACACATGTGGAAAACATCAAACTGGGCGAAAATAGCAACGCAACATGCAGATCGCCCGCGCCCCACGCGCTGCGCTACCCTCTCCGGAAACTGAGCCCTCTCCGCCGACACCGACACAAAAAGAGAGCGAATCCCAAACTCACAACACCCCCTCCTACAAAGAGAAGCCAAAACCCAAAACAGACAATCGAGGGCGGGGAGCATAAAAGAAAAAGGGGGGGGGAGGCCCCCACCGCAGTCCAGTCAACAATAGGACGACAACCGGAAAAAACAGTCATTCGTGGACCCTCATGCAGCACAAGCTGTGTGTCCCAGATCGCCTAAGCAATCTCGGACCGACGGACCTGAAAACGCACAAAATAGGCACCCAAAAAACACATCAGACACCCAAGTGTCATGGAAGGAGACGAGGAGAAAGAAAGTGCCCCATCCACCTAGCCCCGAAAAAAGCCAGAGCAAAACCTCGGATCAGAAAAAACGACGCAAAAGCGACAACCAAAAATCCGACCCACAGCCGCCACCAAGCGACCCAAAAACTGATAGGAAAAAACGGTCGCCGACAGCAAGGCCACCCGCTCACGGGCCCAGCCCCTAGGTATACACCAACATCCCACCAACCGCAAAGCAGAAAAGAAAAATCACCCCCCGCCATGCGGCAACCTCACCCCACTGCATCGCAGCACAGTGGGAAAGCACCCTTTTTTTTTTTTGCACTGAGTAGTAGGTGATTCACACGAACAGGTGAAGATACCCAGCGTCACATACTAAAAATGTTAATTGGATACATGCAGAATACAGCCCAAATCTCGAACCTCCTTGGATAGGAGACACAGCAGTTAACTTATTTTATCACAGCCTATCAAAACGAAATAGGAAGTCAAACAGCAGAACCTTGTAGGTACAAAAAACAAAACCCCTATCCACAGACACATTTGGAACCTTCGGGACCCTCCTTGACTGTAGACATCCCGGCCTCCACACCAACCCCAACTACTCGCAAGCGCCTCACCGTGAGTGCGACCAAGTCGCAGGAGCCACTAAAGCGGACCAAGAAATACACCAATCTCCACGATGACCCACAGGCCGAAAATTTAACCACAACTGTATCACTCAGTCCTACCCCGGGACCCGAACCCGAGGTGGTCTCCCATTCCACAGCCACATGAGCAAACCTTCCGACTCCACCCGAGGGAGCAACCTCCGGAACCACTGCCAGAGAACGGGACAAAGCGTCAACACCCAATACCGACCCCAGGGAGTACAGCCGCAAAATAAACCTTATCTCCAAACAGCGAAGCACTAGGTGCAACAAGCCGAGCGCAGGAAGAAAGCCGAAAGAAAGAAATAATAACAGTGACAACGCCCCAAATGTCAGACCGACAAAACGCCCCCGATCACTCAAATCACACCCAAAAAAGAAAAGCATCACCAAATTATAGCGCAATCAAGCACAGGGGCCACGCCAACCCACACAGTACCGTTACAATCCTAGAACATGAACTGCCGAAGCAAGCACCCAAAGTCCCACAACCAACACCAAAGGAAAAAGCGCAAACAAAAAACCCAAGCATGGCAGAAACCCACTGACTACCAAGACACCCAGTAGTAAACCACCCTGCAGCACCACTGAAAAACCAAAACACCACACCAACAACCAACCAAACCAGCCACACCCGGGAACAGAGCGAGCTCCCCATGAGCTGCAACGGGGGACTGAAAGCAGGCCTGTCCACTGCATCACGCCTGAAAAAACCCCAACCAACCGGAACGTCAGTGTGTTGTCTTCCTGGCGCTCGAGTTCGGCACATCGCGGATCGGGTTGACAGGTTGCTGGGTGGGGCTGGAGAAGACCCAGCAGTCATGGTACATATTGGCACCAATGACAAAGTAAGAGGTAGATGGAGTGTCCTTAAAAATGATTTCAGGGACTTAGGCTGCAAGCTTAAGGCAAGGACCTCCAAGGTAGTATTTTCTGAAATATTACCTGTACCACGAGCCGTACCAGAGAGGCAGCGGGAGATAAGGGAGGTAAACAAGTGGCTCAGAAGCTGGTGTAGGAAGGAGGGGTTTGGGTTCATGGAGAACTGGGCAGACTTCGACTTTAAAGGAAACAGATTTCTGACTATAGCTAAAGACCATTATCTGTCCCAAATGGTGCAGGGCCTGACCAGAGGGGGCGCCCTACTAGACTTAATATTTACCAATGTACTGAAACTGGCAGAGTAATTAATGTGCAAGTAGATGGACACCGAGGAAATAGTGATCATAATGTAATACATCATAACTTGTTCTTCAATAAGGGAATCTCTCGAGGGGCCACAAAAACAATGAACTTTCGAAAAGCAAAGTTCGATCAACTCAGAGAAGCCCATAACAATATAAAATGGGATAATGTCCTCAAAAATAACAATACTGACACGAAATGGGAGACTTTTAAAAATATCTTAAATTTTCACTGTAAGATGTATATACTTTATAGGAATAAAAGGGTCAGAAATAAAAGAAAACCAATATGGATGAATAAAAATGTTAAGGGGGCAATAAATGACTAAAATAAAGCATTTCAGTTACTAAAACAGGACAGCAGTGAAGAAGCATTAAAAAGCTATAGAGAAAAATGTGAAATATGTAAAAAACAGATAAAAGCCGCAAAAATAGAGACAGAAAGACTCATTGCCAAAGAGAGTATGACTAACACCAAAATGTTCTTTAATTATATAAATAGCAAAAAGGTCAAAAATGAAAGTGTTGGCCCTTTAAAAAATGATGAGGAAGAAATTATAAACGGGGATCAGGAAAAAGCAAATATACTAAAATTCTTCTCCACTGTATTCACTGAGGAAAATGAAATGCCAGGTGAAATACAGTGTGATAAGGTAAACTCCCCAGTACAGGTCACCTGTCTAACCCAGGAAGAAGTACAGTGCCACCTACAAAAAATCAAAATAGACAAATCACCAGGTCCAGATGGCATTCACCCCCATGTTCTAAAGGAATTAAGTAATGTAATAGACAGACGCGGAGGTGTTGAGGGGCATGTGTGGAACTCCGCTACTCCTTGCTGGGATTTGAATAGACTGGCCCAGACCCTTTCTTGTGGATGGAGAGTGGAGCTGAGTAAAACGATCAGACTTTACATGTGATGAATATCTAACAGTGCAGAAGCCGGTGAAACCATTGATTAATACCCCGGCAATATTCTGAACAGCAGCAGCCTCTTGCACTGGCCCCATGTGGAATGGACAATATTGGATGCCTGACTCTCTGCCTGGTCACTCCTCCTAGCGATTTGGAGAAACCGGGACTCATGGACTAAATTGAACAACTTGGTCTTAGCAGAATTCCTCTCTCATGAAATTGAACCCCTCCCTGGACCCAATAAGATCAGTGACTCTGGGGGGTGATTGCACTGTCTACCAGGGGGAGCGTGAATACGCTAATGATTCCGTAGTTGCATATTAGTATGCTATATTTGGTGGTGGATATTTCTGGATCAGGGTGTGATACCCAAGGTTTTAAGCGCTCCCCAGAGCCATATGGGACTGTGAATTCTTACTTTTGTATGCTGTAAATAACGGGATTTAAATTCTCGAGTGGGAGGGGCCTATGGTGTATAAAGTTGCTAAGTTGGTCCGTGATATCCCCGTAGTAATACATACACCCCACAAATATAAAGTGAAGAGAAATAGTGGGTGAAATGGCCCCTAAGGTGAACCCCAGAAGATCAGGGGGTAGCTCGCCACAAAAAGATAAGGGGGCTATGGGTAAATTGGATAAAATATGGAAGTCTCCAGCTGTGGGTATAAAAACTAGAACCCAGAAGGATCTCTCCCCTAGTAAAACAGGCTCTAGGTACTCGGTCTTGGAGGTGGAAGAAACTGAGGAAGGGCAGTCTGTGCCCCCTATGGGAACACAGATGTTGGAGGAGATCTTGGGAGGGGTGAAAAAACTAATTGTGCAATTGAGGAGATAAATAAACAATTAGGTGTGGTATCTACCGAGGTATCTCTGATAAGACACGATATGACTAAAATGAGAGATAGGATTTCCAGACTGGAGGAAGAAGCCCCTAAAACAGAAAATAGGATTAAGGTTTTGGAGGAGGAGGTTAATGACTTGAAAAAGGAGAGGACATCTGTTAAAGATAAGCTCACAGACCTTGAGGATAGATCCAGACGTTGTAATATAAGGATGGTGGGGTTTCCTGAGGGGGTGGAGGGGGGGGGGGACTCTGCCATACAGTTTCTTAGTAGGTGGTTGAAGGAGGGGATAGGGGAAGGGCATCTTACCCCAATGTTTGGGATTGAACGAGCTCATCGGTGCCAAGGCGTATTCCCCCTCCGGGGGGTCCCCCTAGGACAATCCTAATTAAGTTATATACCTCCCAGGACAGGGATACTATCCTTAGGAGGGCAAGAGAGATGAGGGACCTACAGTATAATGGACAGAATATTTTTCTATATCCGGATTTCTCTTGGGAGACCCAGAGGAAAAGGGCATCCTTTCGGGAGATAAAAAGGCGGCTAAAGAACGCAGGGGTGCCCTTCTCTCTGCTGTTTCCAACGAGACTCCGGGTTGAGCATAAGGGAAAGGTAACAATATTTGGAACCCCACAAGAAGTCTCAGATTGGATGGATAAATAAGGCATCTAATATAAGGCACTACTGTGGCATTAGGGGTTGGAAGTATTAGTTGAGTAATAATGTTACGTCTCGGGGGGGAGGGGTTGGGGGGTTCTCTGGGGTGTCACTAGGATACGAGTGCATAGTAGAAGTACGGTGCATTATGGGGAGAGGGGGGGGTGCGGGGGGGGGGAGGATAAGGGAAAGGAGGGAGGGATGGCACGGGATGATCAAAAGAGGTTTTTTTTTTTTTTTCTCTCTCTTCTTCTTCTCTCTTTTCTTTTTTCTCTTAGGCAAATATATCTATGCTTAAATTATTAGCCTGGAACATACGAGGTATGTCGGATAGAATTAAAAAGTGTGCAGTCTTCGATTATATTCGGAGGTGCCTTCCTGCGATCATATGTTTAGTTGAGACCCATAGGTCAAGAGATGAGCAGATACTTCCAAGGAAGTGGGCCAAAGAAGAATACCACTCCAGACTCTCTTCCTACTCCATGGGAGTATCAGTATATGTTCACAGGAGGGTACCATTCGAGACTAAGAATGCAAAGGTAGATAAGTATGGTCGATATGTATTTCTTTATGGAATATGGGAAGATAGGGCAGTCATCTTGGCTTTTGTTTATATTCCTCCATCTTTTAGAGTGGATGTTCTGAGGGACCTCGTGAGCTATAGCGAAAGTAAGACACATTCGGCATTATGGATAGTTGGAGATTTGAACAATGTAATAGACCCTAGTATGGACAGATACAAATTAGGTAGGAATGTAGGGGGGAACGAAACAGCATTGGCGAGATACTGTGGAGAGATGAATTGGGTTGATGGGTGGCGGAAACTAAACCCAGGAGTAAGACAGTACTCATGTTTTAGTACCTCATATAACACCGCTTCCCGAATTGACTTATGCCTGTGTGATAAGAATGCAATGACCTGGACCAGCAGGGTGCAGTATAAAGCTAAAACCCTATCGGACCATTGCCCAGTGGTGGTGGAAATTGGAGGTAAGGTAATGGGTGGGAAAAGGTTGGGCTTTCGGCTCAACCCCCACTGGATTGAATTAGTGGGCGACCAGGACTGGTTTAGACAGGAAATAGAGGCATTCTGGGAGATTAATCATAAGTCCGCAAACCCTCAGGTGGTATGGGATACTATGAAGGCATACTTGAGGGGCCTATATATAGGGCGAATCAATAAAAAAAAAAAAGGAATTCTCACAGGAAGAATCAGTACTGAATAGTAAAGTGGCAACATTAGAAGCAGGGATAGAAGAGGATAGTGGTGGGAACAGCTGTTAGAACTGAAGGCAGCTCAAGAGAAATATAAAGAATATCTACTTAAAAAGGCACAAAATAAACTATTCTTCAGTGGGCAATTTAATTTCTTTGAGAAAGGGAAACCAAATAAGACACTGTCAAGATTACTTAAAAATCAAGGCGACGAATGTGGTATTATGGCTCTGAGGAGGGAGGATGGCAGCATAACCACAGATAGAGAAGAAATAGCCCAAATGGTTGGCTCTTTTTTCTCCATTCTCTATATGGGCAGCGATATTAATAGGGCGGAGGTAGCGGAATTCTTGAGGGGAATTAATATTCCGAGTTTGACAGAGGATGTCAGGGACTCCCTGGATGACCCAATCTCCCTCCAGGAATTGGAGGAGGCATTGGCATCAATCCAAGGGAATACATCCCCTGGGTCTGACGGCATTCCTTTCTAGATATATAGAATATACTCAACCCTGCTGCTTCCAAAACTGCTGGGTATCATTAATGAATCCTGGAGGGGGGGGGGGGGGTTCTCCCTAAATCTATGTGTGAGGCTAATATTAGACTCATTAGGAAAAAAGATAAGGATCCCTTGGATTTGGGCTCATATCTCCTTGCTTAATACAGATATAAAGATAATAGCGAAAGCACTGGCAAGGAGATTGGATAAAGTAGTGGAGGTAGTGGTGGGCGGTGACCAGGGAGGGTTTAGGTCAGGAAGAACGGTTCATGACAATATCCACCAGGTGTATGAAGCAATCCAGAGTGGATCCCGTGGCCCCCGCTCCATTCTGTCATTGGATGCTACTAAAGCTTTTGACAGGGTGGAGTGGGAATACCTCTGGGAAGTTTTGAAGAGGGTTAGGGTGGGCCCGAGGTTTTTGAGTTATATTCAGCTACTATACACTAACCCCGAGGCGAGTGTGGTGGTAGATGGAACCCCCTCCTACCCATTCAAACTAAGTAGAGGAACAAGGCAGGGCTGCCCCCTCTCACCCTTTTTATTTTTAATTTATATTGAACCCTTAGCTGCTTGGATAAGAGATAATGATGTTTATGAGGGATTTGGAGTAAATGGAGAGAAGAGTAAGATCTTGTTATTTGTAGATGATATCCTCCTTTTTGTAACTAACCCACAAGAAAAAATACATCGTATCATTAAGATGTTCGAGGCATTTGCCCCTCTATCTGGGTTGGACATAAATTGGAGTAAATCTACTATGCTCCCCCTGGATGAAGATATGGGGGAGACGGTGGGAAGACTATCCGTGTTCAAAAAAAATGAATGTTTCCATTATCTGGGAGTAAAAATAGCAGCCACGAATGATAGGTTTGTGATTAACAATATACTGCCCCTTTTGAATAGTTTAGCAAAGAGAGTAGAAGTATGGATTAAAATGCCCTTCTCTATGTCAGAAAGGATGGCGATAATAAAAATGGTGGTCCTCCCACAGATCCTTTTTTTTCTTGCTGCCTCGCCAGTGTGGATCGGCAAATGCTGGTTCCGGAAGATAGAAGTGATACTGGGTAGATTGTTATGGGGAACAAAAAGGGTTCGTCTGAAGTACAGATATTTTATGGCCCCTGGAGATAGGGGGGGATTGGATATGCCCAATTTCTTTGTTTATTACATGGCCGCGCAGTTGGTACGAATCGTGAATTGGAGAAATTTTAGATATCTGGAGAAGATTGTAGTAGAAAAGGAGAAAGTGAACATATATGAGGTGTTGGAATTAGATGATTATGAGGAGAGTGGGTCAAATAACACGATGTTATTGTATAAATATAGGAAAGTATGGGAAAGATTAAAGGGAGAATTACATGTAGGAAATAGTTTTGGGTTCACACCCCTATGGGGTAACAATAAATTTAAAGAATTGGTGAAGTGTGAGTCAATTTTTTGGGATAGTAAGGGTATAAAACGACTGGAACAATTATTTGATTAAGGACAACTCTTTTCATTTGAGCACATAAAAAGGGGGTATGATATTAGTGATAACGATTGGCTGTACTATTGGCAAGTTAGTCATGCATTCCATAACACGATAGATAAGGAGATATATGTAGCACAGAAACACAATTTCATAGAAGCACTAACTCAAATAGAGCACTTTAAAAAAAAAAAAGGAATATCAATTTTGTATAAGAAATTAAATAAGATTATTGGAGTAAGGGGGATCGACAGAATTAAAGACAAATGGTCCGGAATAGTGGGTACTGTGTCTGAGGAAGATTGGGACATTATGGCCCAAAATATAAGCAAGGTTTCTCGTAATATGGAACATAAAATTACACAATTTAAGATATTACACAAGACCCACTATTCCGCGCTTCATTTACATAGGATAGGGGTGAGACTCACTTCACAGTGTGTTAAATGTGGTTTGGAAGAGGCGGACTATTTACAAAAGTAATGTAATAGACAGACCCCAATTTTTTATATTCAGGGACTCTATAGTGACAGGGACTGTTCCCCAGGACTGGCGCATGGCAAATGTGGTGCCAATATTTAAGAAGGGGTCAAAAGGTGACCCCGGGAATTATAGACCTGTTAGTTTAACCTCGGTAAATTGTTTGAGGGTTTCCTAAGAGATGCTATTTTGGAATATCTTGATAAAAATAAATGTATGACCCTGTATCAGCATGGATTTATGAGGGATTGATCCTGTCAAACTAACCTGATCAGCTTTTATGAGGAGGTGAGCACAAGACTGGACATGGGGCAATCGCTGGATGTCGTATATCTGGATTTTTCCAAAGCATTTGATACGGTTCCACATAAAAGGTTGGTGCATAAAATGAGAAGGTTTGGGCTGGGTGAGAATGTGCGCAAGTGGGTAAGTAACTGGCTCAATGATAGGAAACAGAGGGTGTTTATTAATGGTACTTATTCTGATTGGGTGACTGTTACTAGTGGGGTACCACAGGGGTCTGTCTTGGGTCCTGTCCTATTTAATATATTCATGAATGACCTTGCAGAGGGGTTGAATAGTAAAGTAGCAATCTTTGCAGATGACACCAAACTGTGTAAAGTGGTAAACACTATAGAGGACAGTGCACTGTTACAAATGGATCTGGATAGGTTGGAGGTTTGGGCTGGGAAGTGGCAGATGAGGTTCAACACTGATAACTAAGGTAATGCAAAAATCCGAGCTGGGATTATGTATTAAATGGAAGAACACTTAGGACGACTGACATGGAAAAGGACGTAGGAGCCTTAGGTAACAGTAAACTTAGCTGTAGTGACCAGTGTCGGGCAGCTGCTGCCAAGGCTAATAAAATCATGGGGTACATCAATAGGGGCATAGATGCCGACGACAAGGAAATAATGCTACCGCTGTACAAATCACTAGTCAGTCCTCACATAGAGTACTGTGTACAGTACTGAGCACCAGTGTACAAGAAAGATATAGTGGAGCTGGAGAGGGTTCAAATCCCACTAAGGACAACAATAAATAAAGACTTATTATTATTATTATTATTATTATAATAACGTCAGCAGAGAGCACTGTGCTCGTGATGTCATCAGAGAGCATTCCAAAAAGAAAATAATTTCCTCTGTAGTATTCAGCAGCTAATAAGTACAGGAAAGATTACGATTTTTTAATAGAAGTAATTTACAAATCTGTTTAACTTTCCGGAGCCAGTTGATTTAAAAGAAAAAAAAGGTTTTCACCGGAGTACCCCTTTAACCCCTTCATGACCCAGCCCATTTTCACCTTCAGGTCCTGGGCATTTTTTGAAAATCTGACCACTGTCACTTTAAACATTAATAACTCTGGAATGCTTTTACTTATCATTCTGATTCCGAGAACTGCTGTAACAATCACCCACCCCTGTGCAAATCGCCTCAAATGTACATGGTGCACTCTCCCTTCTGAGCCTTGTTGTGCGCCCCCAGAGCACTTTGCGCCCACATATGGGGTATCTCCATACTCGGGAGAAATTGCATTACAAATTTAGAGGATCTTTTTTCCCCTTTTACCTCTTGTGAAAATGAAAAGTATAGGGCAACACCAGCATGTCAGAGTAAAAAAATTATTTTTTTACACTAACATGCTGGTGTAGACCCCAACTTCACCTTTTCATAAGGGGTTAAAGAAGAAAAAGCCCCCCAAAATTTGTAAGGCAATTTCTCCCGAGTACGGCAATACCCCATATGTGTCCCAAAACTGTTGCCCTGAAATACGACAGGGCTCCAAAGTGAGAGAGCGCCATGCGCATTTGAGGCCTGAATTAGGGATTTGCATAGGGGTGGACATAGGGGTATTCTATGCCAATGATTCCCAAACAGGGTGCCTCCAGCTGTTGCAAAACTCCCAGCATGCCTGGACAGTCAATGGCTGTCCGGCAATACTGGGAGTTATTATTTTGCAACAGCTGGAGGCTCCGTTTTGGAAACAGTAGCGTACCAGACGTTTTTCATTTTTTGGGGGGAGGGGGGCTGTGTAGGGATAATGTGTATATGTAGTGTTTTTTACTTTTTATTTTAGGTTAGTGTTAGTGTAGTGTAGTGTTTTTAGGGTACAGTCACATGGGCAGAGGTTCACAGCAAGTTTGCCGCTGGGAGTTTGAGCTGCAGCGCAAATTTTGCGCCATCTCAAACTTGCAGCACTCACTGTAAACCTCCGCCCATGTGAGTGTACCCTGTACATTCACATTGGGGGGAGGGGGCAAACATCCAGCTGTTGCAAACTCCGAGCATGCCCTTTGGCTGTCCGTGCATGCTGGGAGTTGTAGTTTTGCAACAGCTGGAGGCACACTGGTTTGGAAACACTAAGTTAAGTAATAAACTTTCAAGTGTTTTGCAACCAAACTTAGCGTTTCCAAACCAGTGTGCCTCCAGCTGTTGCAAAACTACAACTCCCAGCATGCATGGTCTGTCAGTGCATGCTGGGAGTTATAGTTTTGCAACAATTGAAACAGCTGGAGGCACTGAGGTAGGAAACGGACAATGTTTCCCAACTAGTGTGCCTCCAGTTGTTGCAAAACTACAACTCCCAGCATGCCCAGACTGCCCAAGCATGCTGGAAGTTGTAGTTCGGCAATATCTGAAGGATCAGATGTTGCCGAACTACAACTTCCAGCATGCTTGGGCAGTCTGGGCATGCTGGGAGTTGTAGTTTTGCAATATCTGGAGGTCCACAGTTTGGAGACCACTGTATAATGGTCTCCAATCTATGCTCTTCCAGATGTTAGAGAACTACAACTCCCAGCATGCCTGGACAGACTGAGCATGCTGGGAGTTGTAGTTTTGCAACATCTGGAACAGCACAGATTGGAGACCATTATACAGTGGTCTCCAAACTGTGGACCTCCAGATGTTACAAAACTACAACTCCCAGCATGCCCAGAAAGCCAAAGGCTGTCTGGGCATGCTGGGAGTTGCCGTTTTGAAACTCCCAGAGGCAGCAGTGAGATCGCTTTACGGCGATCTCACTGCTGCCAATGAAGATGCCGCACTGCTGCCGGAAACTCACCTCCGGGACGCAGCGCCGCCGGGACCGCCTGGAGGACGTCGCTCGCAACGGGACCACTCGGGACACCGCATGGTCGGTTAAGTGATGCCGGGGGATGGGTAAGGGACACTTAGCAGAGCGGTGTGTGTCCCGATCCCCGTGATCGGGACTTACACACCGCGCTGCTAAATATTCTGATAGCGAAACGCTGCTATTAGCTAGTCAGATTTGACCAGCTGATAGCAGCGATCGCTGGGGGGGGTGGGGGATGAAACCCCCCGTGGTCGCATGGTAAGATGGCTGGCTATCAGTGATAGCCACCATCTTACCGGGCGCTGCGGGATGCCGCGAGTAGCGGCAAAAATGTTCATGACGTACCTGTATGTCATGGGTCGGGAACACCTTGCCACCCATGACGTACAGGTATGTCATAGGTCGGGAAGGGGTTAATGGTATAGAGAACTGTGTCTAGTGCATTAACTCTGATTTTTTGCCCATTGAAACCAGTAGGCCCATTGTGGTCTATGGGGAAAGCTGCTGAGTTGCCCATAGCAACCAATCAGATCGCTTCTTTCATTTTTGAAAAAGTCTCTGAAAAATGAAGGAAGTAATCTGATTGGTTGCTATGGGCAACTCAGAAACTTTTCCAGGAAAATATGCTGAGTTGCCCATAGCAACCAATCAGATCGCTTCTTTCATTTTGCAAAGGCATTGTGAAAAATGAAAGAAGCAATCTGATTGGTTGCTATGGGCAACTGCACAACTCTTCCTCTACACTGGTCTTGATGAATCTCCCCCATAGAGGGAGATTTATCAAAACCTGCCCAGAGGAAAAGTTTCTGAGTTGCCCATAGCAACCAATCAGATCGCTTCTTTCATTTTTGAAAAAGCCTCTGAAAAATGAAGGATATTTTTGAGATTTTGGAAGCTGGGATACTCACTACACCCATGCATATCTAGATAATTAAGTATGGGGGGAACTTAAATTTATTTTTTAAATGACATGGAGTTTTGACTTTACTTCATTATGGTCGAATAAAGCACTTAAAGAGTTCCTTAAAATTAAAGATTCACTCTTTTGGATGAAAAGGGGCTTATTTATGTAAATCAATTATACGCTTTAGGTCAAATAAAGTCGTTTGAAGAGATAGCCCATAAGTGTGTGGGGGGAAGACAATCAGAAACATTGTTTTTTTACAAATAAGTAACACAGATCATAAAGCAATAAAAGGAGAGATTGGAGATTTCAGGGATTCTATATATAAGAAAAGTTTAATTAGACTATTTCCTTATGCGAAGTTGCTGTCTGGGCATGCTGGGAGTTGTTGTTCTGCAGCGGTTGGGGGTTCACAGCTTGAAGACCACTGCTATAGCGGGTGCAAATGTATCTGAGCCCTGGAACTCAAATAATGTGAAATATGAGATGATCAAAATGGAGCCCCTGCACTAATTACTTGGGTTCTGAGGTCTGTAAGGTCCATAGTAAAAACATCAGGTTCTGTCTATAGCAGATACTAAATCATGGCAGCTCAAAGAAACAAGCAGTCATTCTGACATGTCACATGTGATGTCATAGACAGCTGGAGGCCTGACATTACACTGACAGCCGCCCGAGCCTTCAGTCTGTTCCAGTGCGATTAGTGAGAATAGTGAGATTAGCGTCTTCTTTTTCTACTTGTCTGAAATGGAGCTAAAAGGACTGGGGTTCGTCCCCCTCCTGTTGGCGTTTTGGTGTGCGGCCTGGCTTGCCACCAGCTACATCATGACGGTCGTCCTCGGCCATGCAGCCTCGCCACTGATGAGCATCAGGTAAGATAAACAAGCACATGATTCTTATTTCATGGGTTGGGAGTGAGGAAATATCCATAATAACATTGGTTTCTTTTCCTTCACAGTGACGTGGGAAATGTCTTTCCCGAAAGCATATTATTCAGAATTGGATTCATAGGGACGTCCATTGGCACTTTGGTACTAACCTTTCTTATTTATAAGTATATGGTTATGCATACTGAAGAGTTCAGGGGTCATCAGGTCCTGATCCAGAGGATCCTGCTGGCCATTGTGTGGGCCTCCTGTTTTTCCACAGCTGTTATGCATGTATTGTCCCCCGAAGAATATCCCAGGATACACTTTGTCAGCACGATAATTTCCATTACATGTGAAGCCTTATACTACCTTGGGCAGTCCATCCAGATGTATAAATTACCAGGAGCAAAAAAAGTCATCCACCATAGTAGATGCACCTGCTGTGGCCTGACTTTTGTCTGTGTAGTTTTCTATTTTGGATATGAAACATTAAAGGAATTATTCCATAATGATGAAGACTGGGACGAGATCCGTGAAATCCCCATCATAATCATCGAGTGGGTGATGCTTTTACTGATCCTGATAAACATCGTGACCTATTATTCCACCATGCAGAGGTTATTGTTGACCGTCTCCAGAAACAGCTGCACACTCTCTCTTAGAGTAAAAATTGATGACTTCGGGGTGTAGACCACCACGGGGGCCATCAAGTGGACTTCTGGGAGAGATACTGCACAGGACACGGAACACATCTAAAGAAGAATAACTGGGGGACTACATATGGTGCCAGTAATCATGACACAATAATATGAGCTGGTGATATTACCTATACAAAAAAAAATAAAAAAAAATGTAAAAAAAATATTGGTGTGTGAAGTGTAATACCTAGTTAGAAAAACAGAATCAATTTCATCATTATAACCCCCCTCTGCATTACCCTGTTTATTATTTTTCAAGCAAGCACTTTGTTCTAATTCGTCCACTCTCTGGCGTGCTCCTTGTATAAGGGGTTTGGGATACCCTTTTTGTTTAAAACGATCCTCCAGGTTCTCTAGTTGTTGTAGGTATTTTTGGGTGGAAGAACAATTCCTTCGGATTCTTTTCATTTGACCGAATGGAATGTTCTTCTTCCATTATTTAAGATGGCAACTGTTAAAGTCGAGGTATCTGTTTGCATCCACCTCCTTAAAATAGTTGGCAGTATGCGAACAGCCATCCTGAATATAGATATTTAAATCCAGGAACTCACATTTTTTGGGGGACTGATGCAGCGCTGCCTTTGGATATCTCTGGCTCTGCCATAGCGCTTTTTTTGAGGGGGCGTGCCGGCTGCCCCTTCGTTTGGTGATCAACACTAGTGTTGCTCGCAAATATTCGCAATGCGCGAATTTGCGAATATTCACCAATATAGCACTATATATTCGAAATTACGAATATTGTTTTTTCCCCCCACAGTACACATCACAGTGATCATCCCTCTCTGCTTCCAGCTTGTGTGGTGTAAAGAAGGCTCTAATACTGCTGTGTGAGACTGGCGTACAAATTTTCGCATATGGGAAAATTTGCATACGCAAATTTTCGTTTATGCAAATTTTTCACATATGGTAACTTTCGCCCATGCAAATTTTTGTTTATGCTAATTTTTGCTTATGCGAAAATATATTGCGAATTCGAATATGGCCTATGCCGCTCAACACTAATAATGACCCCACATAAAAATGTACTATATACTTGTCCCCACAAATGAATTTATACTATAAACTGACCCCCATATATATGAATGTATACTATATACTGACCCCCATATATATGAATGTATACTATATACTGACCCCCATATATATGAATGTATACTATATACTGACCCCCATATATATGAATGTATACTATATACTGACCCCCATATATATGAATGTATACTATATACTGACCCCCATATTTGAATGTATACTATATACTGACCCCCATATATATGAATGTATACTATATACTGACCACATATATATGAATGTATACTATATACTGACCCCCATATATATGAATGTATACTATATACTGCCCCCCATATATGAATGTATACTATATACTGACCCCATATATATATTAATGTATACTATATACTGACCACACATGAATGTATACTATATACTGACCCCCATATATATGAATGTTTACTATATACTGACCCCCATATATATTAACGTATACTATATACTGACCACACATGAATGTATACTATATACTGACCCCCATATATATGAATGTATACTATATACTGACCCCCATATATATGAATGTATACTATATACTGACCCCCATATATATGAATGTATACTATATACTGACCCCATATATATGAATGTATACTATATACTGACCCCCATATATATGAATGTATACTATATACTGACCCCATATATATGAATGTATACTATATACTGACCCCCATATATATGAATGTATACTATATACTGACCCCATATATATGAATGTATACTATATACTGACCCCCATATATATGAATGTATACTACATACTGACCCCTATATATATGAATGTATACTATATACTGACCCCCATATATATGAATGTATACTATATACTGACCCCCATATATATGAATGTATACTATATACTGACCCCCATATATATGAATGTATACTATATACTGACCACACTTGTGGCACTTGTAGTCCGCTGCAGGCATCCTCCATTGTATGCATTTTTATGCTGGGGATCGCCCCTAGCAACGGACTACAAGGGCAGGATCTGCTCCCCCAGTAAAAATGCACAACCGCATTTGGGGTTGAGCACCTCCAGCCATTTGAGACCACGTTTTTTGTTGTTTGTTTAAATTTTATATTTGGAGGTGTGTAAACTCCAACATTAATGCTCCTTGAATATCTACAAGGCAGCATTAAGGTAGCACCTGTGAGGCCAGGCACCCATATTAGCCAACTCAGGTGGGGCTTGCAGCTTGCCTCCCTCCTCCCATTGCATGTGTGCTCAGTCACGCTGGAGGGTATCTGGGAGGAAGTTGTGAGTCAACCGAATGCTGCCATAATTGCCCACTGGCCCCTGTTTTGCTTATCAAGCACAGGTAGGATTAGCGTTAGGTCTCGCACCAATTTGAGAAACCTTGGCGTTGGTGTGCGGGCTCTGGTGTGTCCTTCATATAAGGATACACTGGCGATTGTCTCAATTTTAACATCAGTGTTGAGGGATAGCCAATGTATTGTTTACATCTACCACAGTAGTGCACCCATATTCCTGTATTGTATCCCATATATATGAATGTATGCTATATACCAGTGTTTCCCAACCTTTTTCGGGTCGGGGCACACCTTGGGAAAAAAATTTCCACGGGGCACCGCTACCGAGGTTGACGAGCAAGGAAAAAAAAAAAAAAGGATAAAACGGTAAAAAACGCAATGCACTATATCTATTTATCAGTGAGTATGTAGTTTAAAGTGCTGCTTTATACAGCAACTCACCAATGACGTCTTCTCTAATTTGCATCGTTGCCTTCTCTTCTCCATCTGGTCTGGGCCATCATCACGATTTCTTCCACCCACAATTCTTCACCGTTAAATCTGCAAAACAAACCTATTAGGCGCCAAACTTTTTTTTCTTTTTTTTTTTTACATGGGTGACAGAGGGGTGTAGAAGAGTGGACATGGGTGACAGAGGGGTGGACATGGGTGACAGAGGGGTGTAGAGGGGTGGACATGGGTGACAGAGGGGTGTAGAGGGGTGGACATGGGTGACAGAGGGGTTTAGAGGGGTGTAGAGGAGTGTACAGAGGGGTGTAGAGAGGGGTGTAGAGAAGCGTACATGGGTGACAGTGGTGTAGAGGAGCGTACATGGGTGACAGGGGTGTAGAGGAGCATACATGGGTGACAGGGGTGTAGAGGAGCATACATGGGTGACAGGGGTGTAGAGGAGCATACATGGGTGAAAGGAGTGTAGAGGAGCATACATGGGTGACAGGAGTGTAGAGGAGCATACATGGGTAACAGGGGTGTAAAGGAGCGTACATGGGTGACAGGGGTGTAGAGGAGTGTACAGAGGGGTTTAGAGGAGTGTACATGAGTGACAGATGGGTGTACATGGGTGACAGAGGGGTGTAGAGGAGTGTACATGGGTGACAGATGGGTGTACATGGGTGACAGAGGGGTGTAGAGGAGTGTACATGGGTGACAGATGGGTGTACATGGGTGACAGAGGGGGGTAGAGGAGTGTACATGGGTGACAGAGGGGTATAGAGGAGTGTGCATGAGTGACAGAGGGGTATAGAGGAGTGTACATAGGTGACAGATGGGTGCACATGGGTGACAGAGGGGTGTAGAGGAGTGTACATGGGTGACAGATGGGTGTACATGGGTGACAGATGGGTGTAGAGGAGTGTACATGGGTGACAGATGGGTGTACATGGGTGACAGAAGGGTGTAGAGGAGTGTACATGGGTGAAAGAGGGGTGTAGAGGAGTGTACATGGGTGACAGATGGGTGTACATGGGTGACAGAGGGGTGTAGAGGAGTGTACATGAGTGACAGAGGGGTATGAAGGAGTGTACATGGGTGACAGAGGGGTGCAGAAGAGTGTACATGGGTGACAGGGGTGTAGAGGAGTGTACATGGGTGACAGGGGTGTAGAGAAGCATACATGGGTGAAAGGGGTGTAGAGGAATGTACAAAGGGGTGTATAGGAGCGTACATGGGTGACAGGGGTGTAGAGGAGTGTACATGGGTGACAGAGGGGTAGAGAGGAGTGTATATGAGTGACAGAGGGGTGTTGAGGAGTGTACATGGGTGATAGATGGGTGTAGAGGAGTGTACATGGGTGACAGAGGGGTGTAGAGGAGTGTACATGGGTGATAGTTGGGTGTAGAGGAGTGTACATGGGTGACAGAGGGGTAGAGAGGAGTGCATATGGGTGACAGAGGGGTATAGAGGAGTGTACATGGGTGACAGAGGGGTGTAGAGGAGTGAACATGGGTGATAGATGGGTGTAGAGGAGTGTACATGGGTGACAGGGGTGTAGAGGAGTGTACATGGGTGACAGAGGGGTGTAGAGGAGTGTACATGGGTGACAGAGGGGTGTAGAGGAGTGTACATGAGTGACAGAGGGGTGTAGAGGAGTGTACATGGGTGACAGAGGGGTATAGAGGAGTGTACATGGGTGACAGAGGGGTGTAGAGGAGTGTACATGGGTGACAGAGGGGTGTAGAGGAGTGTACATGGGTGACAGAGGGGTATAGAGGAGTGTACATGGGTGAGAGAGGGGTGTAGAGGAGTGTACATGGGTGACAGAGGGGTATAGAGGAGTGTACATGGGTGACAGAGGGGTGTAGAGGAGTGTACATGGGTGACAGAGGGGTGTAGAGGAGTGTACATGGGTGACAGAGGGGTGTAGAGGAGTGTACATGGGTGACAGAGGGGTGTAGAGGAGTGTGCACCCTAAAGCACAAACTCACACCGCACACGCGTGTGTTTTTATATATATATATATATATATATATATATATATATATATATAAATGTCGAAAAAATGCAGCACTACTTTACCACAGTAGGCGGGTGCCAGCTCCTCAGGCTCGATCACAGCCAATTGATAACTTCAAAAATGATGCGGCACTCCAAATATCCAAAAAATAACTATTTATTCCACATGTCAAACAGTGAGACGTTTCAGCCCCTCTTGCTTGCATGCACACATACATAAACAGACCTACACTCATATAAATATCAATACAAACAAAATGAAAAACTTTATTAAAACTTTTTTGGGGATTGGAAGCTTTATTTTTAGATTGGAGGCTCCATTATACATACACTGTACAGCAATCATACCTCCATTATACATACACTGTACAGCAATCATACCTCCATTATACATACACTGTACAGCAATCATACCTCCATTATACATACACTGTACAGCAATCATACATTCATTATACATACACTGTACAGCAATCATACATCCATTATACATACACTGTACAGCAATCATACATCCATTATACATACACTGTACAGCAATCATACATCCATTATACATACACTGTACAACAATCATACATCCATTATACATACACTGTACAGCAATTATACATCCATTATACATACACTGTACAGCAATCATACCTCCATTATACATACACTGTACAGCAAGCATACCTCCATTATACATACACTGTACAGCAATCATACATCCATTATACATACACTGTACAGCAATCATACATCCATTATACATACACTGTACAGCAATCATACATCCATTATACATACACTGTACAGCAATCATACATCCATTATACATACACTGTACAGCAAGCATACATTCATTATACATACACAGTGACTGTACAGCAATCATACATCCATTATACATACACTGTACAGCAATCATACATTCATTATACATACACTGTACAGCAATCATACATCCATTATACATACACTGTGTCTGTACAGCAATCATACATCCATTATACATACACTGTACAGCAATCATACATCCATTATACATACACTGTACAGCAATCATACATTCAGTATACATACACTGTACAGCAATCATATATCCATTATACATACACTGTACAGCAAGCATACCTCCATTATACATACACTGTACAGCAAGCATACCTCCATTATACATACACTGTACAGCAAGCATACCTCCATTATACATACACTGTACAGCAATCATACATTCATTATACATACACTGTACAGCAATCATACATCCATTATACATACACTGTACAGCAATCATACATCCATTATACATACACTGTACAGCAATCATACATCCATTATACATACACTGTACAGCAAGCATACCTCCATTATACATACACTGTACAGCAATCATACATTCATTATACATACACTGTACAGCAATCATACATCCATTATACATACACTGTACAGCAATCATACATTCATTATACATACACTGTACAGCAATCATACATCCATTATACATGCACTGTACAGCAAGCATACCTCCATTATACATACACTGTACAGCGATCATACATCCATTATACATACACTGTACAGCAAGCATACCTCCATTATACATACACTGTACAGCAATCATACATTCATTATACATACACTGTACAGCAATCATACATCCATTATACATACACTGTACAGCAATCATACATCCATTATACATACACTGTACAGCAATCATACATCCATTATACATACACTGTACAGCAAGCATACCTCCATTATACATACACTGTACAGCAGTCATACATCCATTATACATACACTGTACAGCAATCATACATCCATTATACATACACTGTACAGCAATCATACATCCATTATACATACACTGTACAGCAATCATACATCCATTATACATACACTGTACAGCAAGCATACATTCATTATACATACACAGTGACTGTACAGCAATCATACATCCATTATACATACACTGTACAGCAATCATACATTCATTATACATACACTGTACAGCAATCATACATCCATTATACATACACTGTGTCTGTACAGCAATCATACATCCATTATACATACACTGTACAGCAATCATACATTCATTATACATACACTGTACAGCAATCATACATCCATTATACATACACTGTACAGCAATCATACATCCATTATACATACACTGTGACTGTACAGCAATCATACATCTATTATACATACACTGTACAGCAATCATACATCCATTATACATACACTGACTGTACATCAATCATACATCCATTATACATACACTGTGACTGTACAGCAATCAAACATCCATTATACATACACTGTACAGCAAGCGTACCTCCATTATACATACACTGTGACTGTACAGCAATCATACATCCTTTATACATACACTGTACAGCAAGCATACCTCCATTAAACATACCCTGTGACTGTACAGCAATCATACATCCATTATACATACACTGTACAGCAATCATACATCCATTATACATACACTGTACAGCAAGCATACCTCCATTATACATACACTGCACAGCAATCATACCTCCATTATACATACACTGCACAGCAATCATACCTCCATTATACATACACTGTACAGCAATCATACCTCCATTATACATACACTGTACAGCAAGCATACCTCCATTATACATACACTGTACAGCAAGCATACCTCCATTATACATACACTGTGACTGTACAGCAATCATACATCCATTATACATACACTGTACAGCAAGCATACCTCCATTATACATAAACTGTACAGCAATCATACATCCATTATACATACACTGTGACTGTACAGCAATCATACATCCATTATACATACACTGTGACTGTACAGCAATCATACATCCATTATACATACACTGTACAGCAAGCATACCTCCATTATACATAAACTGTACAGCAATCATACATCCATTATACATACACTGTGACTGTACAGCAATCATACATCCATTATACATACACTGTGACTGTACAGCAAGCATACCTCCATTATACATACACTGTACAGCAATCATACATCCATTATACATACACTGTACAGCAATCATACATTCAGTATACATACACTGTACAGCAATCATACCTCCATTATACATACACTGTACAGCAAGCATACCTCCATTATACATACACTGACTGTACAGCAATCATACATCCATTATACATACACTATACAGCAAGCATACCTAAATTATACATACACTGTACAGCAAGCATACATTCATTATACATACACTGTACAGCAATCATACATCCATTATACATACACTGTACAGCAATCATACATCCATTATACATACACTGTGACTGTACAGCAATCATACATCCATTATACATACACTGTACAGCAATCATACATCCATTATACATACACTGACTGTACAGCAATCATACATCCATTATACATACACTGTGACTGTACAGCAATCAAACATCCATTATACATACACTGTACAGCAAGCGTACCTCCATTATACATACACTGTGACTGTACAGCAATCATACATCCTTTATACATACACTGTACAGCAAGCATACCTCCATTAAACATACCCTGTGACTGTACAGCAATCATACATCCATTATACATACACTGTACAGCAATCATAAATCCATTATACATACACTGTACAGCAAGCATACCTCCATTATACATACACTGTACAGCAATCATACCTCCATTATACATACACTGCACAGCAATCATACCTCCATTATACATACACTGTACAGCAATCATACCTCCATTATACATACACTGTACAGCAAGCATACCTCCATTATACATACACTGTACAGCAAGCATACCTCCATTATACATACACTGTGACTGTACAGCAATCATACATCCATTATACATACACTGTACAGCAAGCATACCTCCATTATTCATAAACTGTACAGCAATCATACATCCATTATACATACACTGTGACTGTACAGCAATCATACATCCATTATACATACACCGTGACTGTACAGCAATCATACATCCATTATACATACACTGTACAGCAAGCATACCTCCATTATACATAAACTGTACAGCAATCATACATCCATTATACATACACTGTGACTGTACAGCAATCATACATCCATTATACATACACTGTGACTGTACAGCAATCATACATCCATTATACATACACTGTACAGCAAGCATACCTCCATTATACATAAACTGTACAGCAATCATACATCCATTATACATACACTGTGACTGTACAGCAATCAAACATCCATTATACATACACTGTGACTGTACAGCAAGCATACCTCCATTATACATACACTGTACAGCAATCATACATCCATTATACATACACTGTACAGCAATCATACATTCAGAATACATACACTGTACAGCAATCATACCTCCATTATACATACACTGTACAGCAAGCATACCTCCATTATACATACACTGACTGTACAGCAATCATACATCCATTATACATACACTATACAGCAAGTATACCTCCATTATACATACACTGTACAGCAAGCATACATTCATTATACATACACTGTACAGCAATCATACATCCATTATACATACACTGTACAGCAATCATACATCCATTATACATACATTGTGACTGTACAGCAATCATACATCCATTATACATACACTGTACAGCAATCATACATCCATTATACATACACTGACTGTACAGCAATCATACATCCATTATACATACACTGTGACTGTACAGCAATCAAACATCCATTATACATACACTGTACAGCAAGCGTACCTCCATTATACATACACTGTGACTGTACAGCAATCATACATCCTTTATACATACACTGTACAGCAAGCATACCTCCATTAAACATACCCTGTGACTGTACAGCAATCATACATCCATTATACATACACTGTACAGCAATCATACCTCCATTATACATAAACTGTACAGCAATCATACATCCATTATACATACACTGTGACTGTACAGCAATCATACATCCATTATACATACACTGTGACTGTACAGCAATCATACATCCATTATACATACACTGTACAGCAAGCATACCTCCATTATACATAAACTGTACAGCAATCATACATCCATTATACATACACTGTGACTGTACAGCAATCATACATCCATTATACATACACTGTACAGCAAGCATACCTCGATTATACATAAACTGTACAGCAATCATACATCCATTATACATACACTGTGACTGTACAGCAAGCATACCTCCATTACACATACACTGTGACTGTACAGCAATCATACATCCATTATACATACACTGTACAGCAAGCATACCTCCATTATACATAAACTGTACAGCAATCATACATCCATTATACATACACTGTACAGCAATCATACATCCATTATACATACACTGTACAGCAATCATACATCCATTATACATACACTGTACAGCAATCATACATTCAGTATACATACACTGTACAGCAATCATACGTCCATTATACATACACTGTACAGCAAGCATACCTCCATTATACATACACTGACTGTACAGCAATCATACATCCATTATACATACACTATACAGCAAGCATACCTCCATTATACATACACTGTACAGCAAGCATACCTCCATTATACATACACTGTACAGCAAGCATACCTCCATTATACATACACTGTACAGCAATCATACCTCCATTATACATACACTGTGACTGTACAGCAATCATACATCCAATCCATTAATAATGTTGTACAGTCACAGACACAGTGTATGTATAATGGATGTATGATTGCTGTACAGTGTATGTATAATGGACAGGGCCGTCTTTAATTTTGATTGGACCCTGGGCAAGCAATTTTTTTGGGGGGCCCCCCGGTCCCCCACCCCCATCCCACACACACTCGGGATCAGTACAGGATCAGTAATGTAATGTACGTACACAGTGACCTCACCAGCAGAATAGTGAGTACAGCTCTGGAGAAAGGTTGTGTTCTGCTGAGCTCCAGAGTTTCCCAGAGAAGCAGTGATTTTCTTCCACCCCTCCCCAGGTGTGTGGCAGACACCTGGGTAGGTTTTCCTGCTATGGAGCCCCGGGAAGCTGGGGCTTCATCTTGCACCCCCCGTTCTCGGCTGGCAGGGTGTGCAAAGGAAAATGCAACAGCCAGTAGTCAGGATGGGGTGAGGAGATCCACCAGGGTCCACAGCCATGTGGGGCCCCCTCCCCTGACCTCAGCTGGGAGCTGCAAAGCTTCCAGCAGAAGCTCATCCAGGCAGCGGAGTGGAAAGTCTGCATCTGTTTCCTCAGAACCCCAGCAATGGGGGGTAAAGGGGCCCAGAGAATCCCTGGCCAGCTTTGGGTCCAGAATCCAGGCCAAAATGGCTCAGTATGAACAGCTCGGCAAACAACTAAGAGGCCTCAGAGAGGAGCTGAAGTTCACAAGCTACCAAGCAAACAATGCAGCAAAGACCAAGAGGGCAGCATTTTCCACCAAGGTGAGAGCTCTGAAGAAACAGGTGGATGAGATTGTGAGGCTGAGATCGGACATTGTGGAGGGAGGTGGTATACTCAGCGAGAGACTTGTGAACAAAGATCGTTTCACCAGCATGAAGGTCTCAGGACAAGTGAGTAACCAAGATGACTGCCAGAGTGAGGAGGAGGAGATGGAGGGAGGTGAGGAGGGGGATGTGAGTGAGGGGGATATGGATACTGGACCTGTGTGTACCACCACCACTGTTACCCCAGACCCCCCACTTACCCTCAGTGAGGACTATGTAAACTCGGCTCAGGTGGCCTTACCTCCCTCCAGTGAGGAGGATGATGATGATGACAGCAGTGACTGCAGTGATGGCAGCGGCTTGGCAGATGGGGGTCTCCTGCGGGCGATTGTTATGCAGGAGTCCCCCACCCGTCTGGAAAACTTTTCCTTCGGGGATGATTTGGGCCCAGAGGAGAAGGGAAAGAAGAAGAAAGGAAAGGGCAAGAAGAGGAAGAAGACACAAGGAGTTAAGTTTGTCTTTTCTCCCTTCCAGCAGTCTGGGTCGGCTGAAAAGTCGGTTCAGGGTGCTGGGTCCCCCAATCTGCCAGACCCCGTTTCTGTAGTGGAGCGGGGCCAGCATGGGGGATACAGTAGTGCACCCAAAATCGCCGCGGGTGCTATAGAAAAAAAAGGGCACCCTCCTGTGAGGGGGGAGGGTGTCCAGGCACCGGAAAATAGCGGCAGATTCACCCGTTCGGGGGGCGGTCCCCTGGTTAAAGTGGGCGGTACAGGTCCTGGCACTGCAGGGCACTCTCCTGTGAGGGGGGAGAGTTTCCGGGCGCCGGACCTTGTTGGTTCAGGGGGCGGTCCCCTAGGTGGCGTGGTTGGTACTGCTTCTGGCGCCAGGGGGCACTCCACTATAAAGGGGGAGGTAACCTGCACATCAGCTGTAGCGGGAGTTAGTCCGGAGGGACAGTCTTTTAGCGAGGGGGCATGGCCACCCATGTCAGAGGCGGAGCCTGTGTCTGCACCCCAAGACACAGGAAGACAGAACTATGCAGCACCAATCCTGAAACCGGCAACCCTTAAACATGAAGCAAAAGACCCAGCCAGCCCAGTCTGTAACACACCAAGGAAGAGTGAACGCAAGAGTGAAAGTGAAAGGAAAAATGTGAATAAAAATGGTAATGTGCAGAATGTGAATTATGGTGGTGCGAATGGGAGGAGTTGTAGTAGCAGTGTGGATGAGGGGGGTGCAAGCGGAGTGCAAGAAAGGGGTGCAAGTAGTGTGCAAGAGAGGGGTGCAAGAGGAGTGCAAGAGAGGGGTGCAAGTGTAGTCCAAGAGAGGGGTGCAAGAGGAGTGCAAGAGAGGGGTGCAAGTGGAGTTCAAGAGAGGGGTGCAAGTGAAATACAGGTGAGGAGCGGTAGTGGAATGGCAGAGAGAGGTGTTATGGCTGATGATTCTGTTAAGAGTAAGGGTCCAGGTTTGGCCTCTGGGTCAGTTCCTGGTTCGACTGCCCCCCCGGTAGTGGCTGCTTCTCCCAGAAGCTATGCCAGCGTCACTGCCGGGGGATCAGGGGGATCCCCATCTCCGTCTGGCTCTGGGGGTCACTTGCAACAGCGCCTCCTGGAGGCTCTACGTAGGGGAGACAGGTCAATCCATGTAGAGGGGAGGGGTGAGGTTGACCTGTCTTTTTGGATAGAAAGACATGGCTTAGGCGCCTTCCGAGAACAAAACGGGGAGGTGGTCTGGTCCCTCCCGACATCCGGGCAGGAAAGTGGCCGTAGAAATGTGGTCCGTTTAGTGTGGAGGGGCGAAGATGCGTGTCCGCCTCGGGGTAAGGTGGTTGAGCTCCTACTCCGGATGGAATTCAGGGCAAGTGACATCTTTGCCCTGATCCACCCCTATGGTACTTCCGAGTTTGACATCAGCTTTGTTCGGCCAGAGGGTTTGGAACTTTTCTGGTCGAATTATGAGGTGGTGAAAAGCGAGCCCGGCTGGCGGGATTTTGCCGTAAAGGCGATATCCCGTCAGAATCTGGCCAAGAAAGTGACCGTTTTGACACGTAACGAGTCACTATCTTGCTATGACATTATGACCTGGCTTAGCCGATATGCGGATGTGACGGACATGCCAAAAAAGAACTATGAAGAACATGGGATCTGGTCTGGGGCCTGGACGTTTTCCGTCAAACTGAAGCGTTCAGGGAGCACTGTTGCCCACATCCCATCAGCTGCTTTCCTTGGGAGAGACAGAATCCAAGTTTTCTACCAGGGGCAGCCGAAGGTCTGTCACAGGTGTGGCAGCCCCACTCACTTTAGGGCAGCCTGTACCGTGCAGGTCTGTGCACTGTGCGGTGGGGTAGGTCATCTTGCCGCATCCTGTAGGCAGATCAGGTGTCATCTGTGTGGTGTCTTAGGACACCCTTTCAGCCGTTGTCCTAGCGCCTTTGCCCGTGCGACGGTCACCTTGGCTGGGGAGAGCAGTAATGTTGCCTCAGCTGGGGAGGGCACGGGTGCGGGTGAAGGTGCAACAGGGTCAGTGAAGAGGAAAAGTCCCGCCAGGCTGAGGCGGGAGGCTAATCGGAGAAGGAGCAGGGAACTGGAGAGTTCCCATGTGGCAGGGGTAGCTTCTGGCCCTGCTCCTGAGGTTAGTCCTGAAACTGCTGAGACCCTGGGGGAGAATGTGCTGGAAGAGGAAATGGGGAGAATCTGTAAAGAAGAGGGCAGCAAGGCCGATCTTTCCGATTCCTCCCACTGTGAAAGTGTGGATGAGGAGGGTGAAGAGAGGCCAAAAAAGAAGGGCAGTAAAGGGAGAAAGAAGAGGTCGGAGCCCTCTAGTCCCCGTGCTGCGGACCAGGTCCCAAGCGGAAGCTTACCTGCCCCCCCTCTGATTGATCTGTCTAACCGGTACTCTGTCCTTGAAGACATCTCCTCCCCCTCCTTGAAGGGGGGGGGCGTCAGGGATGGGGTGCCTGAAGTGGGGGAGCCTCCAGGGGGAACTGGGCCCTGTCCTGATGGGGCAATTTCCGCAGGGGATGGGGCCAAATCGGAGCCAGGCGGAGATGGGGATTATAAAATGGACCAGTCAGAATCAAAAAAACGGTCCAAAGACAAGGAAGCCTCCTCATCTGGGGATGAGGGGGTAAAGAAGAAACAAAAATGAGGGGGTTAGGGCCGTCTATCTCAATCACCCATGATGGCGGCACTCACCCCATTGACACTGGCATCTATTAACTGTGCCAGTATAAAGTCTGATACGGCTAGATTCGCAGCCTTTGATTTTCTCGGCCGTGTTGAAGCCGACATTTTCTTTTTACAAGAGACCAGGTTGTCAGATCTTGCCTGCCTGATAAAAGCCAGGAGAGAGTAGAGGCGTGGCCCTTCCCACTGGTCTCTTGCGGCTGAGCCGTATAGTGGGGTGGCGGTCCTTTTTACCGCTCCTGTTGAATGCAGACGGGTTATTGAGTTAGAAATGGGGAGGTGCCTGATCTTAGATGTCCTCATGAAGGGGCAAGGGCTCCGGCTTATTAACATATACGCTCCACAAACCAAGTGGGGACGAAAAGATCTCTTTATGAGGATTAAGCCCTTTCTTTTTACAAGCCGACAGGTTATCTTTGGAGGGGATTTCAATACTGTCATGAGATCCCAAGATAGGAGAGGCTCCAATGATCGGTTGGCTTATGATAGCATAGCTCTCAATAGTATAGTTAGGGAAGCTCGCCTAGAGGACGCCCACATCCGGAGCCCCTCAGGCCACGTGGGTTTCACCTATCATCGAGGTAGCTGCAGGTCTAGAATAGACAGGTTTTATTTGAAGGAGGAAGCCGTCTCTTCCGCAGTGTCCGTGGTTGAGGTGGAGTTCTCCGATCACTGTATGATTTTGTTTTCCCTGAATGTTTCAGAGACCCCTCGGATGGGTAAAGGTTATTGGAAGCTGAATTCGTCCCTCCTGGAGGAAGCGGAGGTAAGACAGTTCTTTGAGGATTTTCTTCAGAGTCAGGTACCTTTACTGGACCTTTGTAGTAGTAAGTCAGAGTGGTGGGAGATATTCAAGAAGAGGGTTGCGGGGTTCTTCCGCCAGCTCTCGAGCCTCAGGTCCCTGAACAGGTATCGCCTGTATCAGGGACTGAGGAGGAAACTCGAGCTTCTCATCTCGACTGGAGGTAGCCGAGAGGATATCTCCAGAGTGAAATCCTTGCTGATGAGGTGTCAGTACGATAGGCACGCATCTTTGGTTTTTGAGAGGGATTTCGGGAAGTACCGCTCGCCCGACCCTTACAGAAACTGTAAGATGTCAGTGAGTAGTAAAGTCATTTCAGGACTGATTGATAGTACAGGATCTCTGAATCGGTCCAGATCAGGGATCTTGGAGGTCGTCAGATCCTTCTACTCGCATCTCTTGGGAAGGAAGGATCTAGATCGAGACGGGATGTCGGCTTTCCTGGCTGAAACCATTCCTGAGCCAGGGGTAGACCCCTCTCTTGATGTTTTGGCAGAAAAAATCAGGGAAGAGGAAGTGAGATTGGCGATTGAGGGGCTTGCCCCCAAGAAGTCACCAGGTCCGGATGGCTTAACATCAGAGTGGTACAGGACCTTTAAGGAGTCTTTAGCTCCCCTCTTGACTGAGGTATTCAATGAGTGTCTCTCCTCGGGCACTCTGCCAAAGTCAATGAGGAGGTCAGCCCTGATTCTTCTCTTAAAGGGTAAATATCCTAGCCAGATTGAGAATTGGAGGCCCATAGCTCTTCTCAATACGGACAAGAAGCTTCTGGCCAAGATACTGTTTAATCGGCTGGTGAAGTTTGCACCCCGGCTCCTTTTGGGGGCCCAGCACTGCTCTGTTCCAGGCCGAAGCACCTTAAGTGCTGTTCTCGGTGTCCGGGAGGCAGTGGAGCGGAGTAGTGCAGGTCTCTGGAAGGGGTACTTGCTGACCCTGGATCAGGCCAAAGCATTTGATCGGGTGAACCATGAGTACCTCTGGTCCGTCCTTCTGAGATATGGCTTACCGTGTGCTTTTATTAATTGGCTTAAGACCTTATATGCAGGGGCAGAGAGTTTCCCGCTGGTGAACGGGTGGTCTGGCCGCTCTTTTGAGGTGGGGTCCGGAGTCCGTCAGGGTTGTCCTTTGAGCCCGCTTTTATACGTGTTCGCAATTGATCCCTTCGTCCGGAGGGTAGATTGTGGGCCGTTGGCGGAAGTCAGGATGAGTCTGGCGGAGCTGGATGTCGCCCAGAGAGTGGTGGCGTACGCTGATGATGTCACCATTTTCGTGTCCTCGAGAGAGGAGGTCGATGTGGTGATGTTGGAGGTGGAACGCTACTCGGAGGCATCCGGGTCTAAGATCAACCGGGATAAGTGTGAAAGTCTCTGGCTGGGAGGGGGAGATCCCACTTTTGATCTCCCGGACACCCTCCCAGGGCCCCAAGACTCAGCAAAAATTCTGGGCATCACATTCGGCCAGGATGATTATCCCACCAAAAACTGGGACGGTAAGCTACAGGATGCCACTCATAAGGTGGATCAGTGGAAGGGTTGGTCTATGACCCTCAGGGAAAGGGTACACCTGATCAAATCGTACCTGCTCCCCTTGTTTATCTATCTGGGCAGCGTATGTATCTTGCCAGAGGCTTACTACACTAGGATCTACAGCCTGTTTTTCCAACTGTTATGGGGAACAGGATGAACCTAGTCAAGAGAGAGGTTACGTACCGCACAAGGAGACTAGGGGGTTTATCTATGGTAAACCCTGTGGTGTTCTTAACAAACACCTTCTTGAAAGCCAACATCTCAAACCTCTGTTCAGAGAGGGCTCCTCCGTGGGTACTCTCCTGCAGAAAATGGTTTCGGCCTTTCTTCCAGGAATGGGAGACAGGAGGGCAAGTGAAGGACCTCCGTACGCCTCATGGATATCTTCCGGCTTACGCTACCCCGACTCTGAAGGCGATACGTCGGTGGGGTCTGGGAGTGTGGGAGATCAGGACCCAGTCAAGGCAGTTCCTTGACAAACGGGTTCTGTTGACCCACTTCCAGAAGCCTCTGGCGCTCAGGGACTGCCCAGGTCGGGATCTGAGGGTGGGGTTGTATTTTTTAAATATGAAAAGGATCCCCCAGAAGTTTTGGGACTTGGCCTGGCGCTGCTTTCAGGGGAAGCTATATGTGAGGGACAATTTGAAGTGTAGGAGATCTGATGACCGGGGATGTCCCCGAGAAGAGTGCGGGGACATGCTGGAAAGCATGGACCATTTCCTGCTTCATTGCCCCTTTAATATAAGGGTCTACAACCGGGTGGGTCAACTTGCCGGCCTTACCTATCCAGAGTGGGCTTATGGGGCATTCAGGAACCTGGGTGGCCATGATCGGGGCACTTTATTTTTAGTCAGTTTAGTGGTTAGGTACTACACGTGGAATGCACAGTGTTTAGTGTCTACACAGCGCAAAGTCCTCTCCGAGGTGGAGGTCTGTAGGAACATCACCGGTGACCTCGAGAAGATCAGGTCTTTGGAGTATGGCAGTCTTGGTACCAGTAGGGCTTCTCTCCTATGGAGAGGGTTTTCTTTTGATGTGCCCTAGGTACTAGACCTTTTGGGTAGAGTACCCTTGATTTGGTTAGGGACAGTGATGCAGGGACAGGGTTAGGGTGATAGTAGGGCAGTTTATCTTTAGGGATAATGGTAGGGTGAGAGGTAGGGTGCAGTTAGGGAAAGAATGTAATTTTTGTATGTATCAGGATTGCCATCCTTCTTCCTGGTGGTGGGCTAATGCATGTGCACCATAGCTTTTTGTTTTGTTTTCAGATGCTATGGTTATGAAGGGCTTACAGGCACAGAACTTGGGCCTAAAGTGGGTTGTATTGTTTGCTTATGTATGTTAAAGCTGGTAATGGTTAAGTTGGTTGGGAGGAGTTCTAGGTTGGGAGGGTATATTTGTGGGTGGTGGTGGTCTTTTCTTTTGGTGGACCTGGCATGGGCGAGTCGTGGACTGGACATTGAGGACTATGAACTGTATGGAAAAAACTCTGACCCATGTACAGGAGGGCGGGTGGTGTGCGTGAAGGGTCAGTTTAGTGTAGAACGTTCTTTTATATTTGTAGGTGAGTTTTCTGTTTATTTATAGGTGTATATAGTTTGTGTATAGTATTGTATATAGTAGTGTATATAGTTAGTTATGTATATAGTATGTATAATGTATGTTATATCATTATAATTGTTTTATTTATTTATTTATTTATTTATTTATTTTTTTATATAGTAGAGATAGACATGGCAGTCGAACCAGTTTTGTTTTTGTAGTAATGTTTCTTTAGTATCCCGTTGTGGATTTATTTTCTTTGGTTTATATATGTAGTATGTAGTAAAGATGTGTGTAAGCATGTGTGTCTTGTGTTTTCTGTGATATTTTCCCGAGTTTGGGTATTTTGAGTTGAATTTAATTTATTTATTTATTTTTGGTTAATATATTGATATATATATATAGATATATATATATATATATATATATATATGTGTGTGTGTGTGTGCATGTGTGTGGTATAGTGTTATTATTATTATTAATATTATTATTTAAAAAAAAAAAAAAAAACATGGTGTGCAGTGTGAGTGCTTGTTGTGTTTTCTATTTGTAATGTATGATTTTTCCCGAGTTTGGGTGTTTTGAGTTTAAACGAAATAGTGCTATATTTATGTTTCTTATGAGTGTGTTGTTTGGCTATGAAAGGTGAAGTTGTAATATTTATAGCTCTAGTAGGAAAGCTGGGCTGGCCGGTTAGGCAGGATTTTTGTTCTTTTATTTAAATGTAAAGTTTGGGTTTATGTTATTTCATGTTGTTGTTTTCCGTTATGGCAAAGTTGTGCTGGTTTATGTTTTGTTATTATTTATATTTTTCTAATAAAAGATTTACAGGATATAAATCTAGATTTTCCTAGCTTGTGACGGAAAATATTAGTTATATGAAGACAGGAGGCGAGTATCTTATGCATATTCTTTCTTTAATAATGCCCATAGCAGAACACTTTGGTATCAATTCAATAAAAGAAAACTTCAAACTACAACTCCCAGCAGTCCTAGGGCCACAGTAGTCACTCCTCCTTCGTAGCCCCTATATAAGGACTGCCCACATATAGATCCTCCTCTTTCTTCATGCGAATCAGAGCCGCACAGGAAACCGAACTCCAGCCAGACGTCCCCAACGCTCCTTGCATCTTCGGCCAGCCGGTCTGGAACTCAGGAAACAAGGCCAAACGACGGCCTAACTTCGTCCCAACGGGGACCGAAAGGAACCCAAGCAGTGCGTAACCAACAGGTTATCCGTAATCGGGAAAACAGCCAATGCATTCAGTATCCTGAAAAAGATAACAAAAAATCGTAATAGGGTTGGGTAGGGAGGGAAGATACTCGCCTCCTGTCTTCATATAACTAATATTTTCCGTCACAAGCTAGGAAAATCTAGATTTATATATCAGACAGGAGGCTCATATCTTATGCAAGTTCAAAGCTAACAACTAGCTATGACAGAAATAAACAGTAACCAGTCAGAGCCTTATAAGACCGACAGAGAAACATGGTCCTCCGGTCTGAAGTAGAAATGACGGAAGGTGGTCTCCGAAGACCAATCAGCCGCCATCAATAAATCGGAGAGCCCCCTGCTGTGACTATTTTCGTAGCCATAGCACCCCTGGACGAGTGAGCTCCAAACAGAGATACATCTATACCCGCCATGTCCATGGCAGAGCGTACCCAACGCGCTAGGGTAGCGGAGGCAACTGGACGATGAGGTCTGACATAAGAGACGAGGAGCTGAGAGAAATCCGGAGAGCGCAGATCTGCTGTCTGCGATTCGTACGCCTGTAGGCAACGAACAACGCAGAGCTTCGGATGCGCAGGAAAAAATGGATAAAAAACCGAGTGGATACCCGTCTTGGTCCTACGGACCACCGAGAATTTCACTCCCTGAGGCGAAAATTGTCGCCTAGAGATGTCCAGAGCCTTCACGTCTGAGACCCGCTTTATGGACACCAAACATAGAAGGACCGTCAGTTTGTATGACAGTAGTTTCAGGGAAAGATAGTCATTGTCCATCCATGAAGCAAACATATCAAGCAACCTGGAGACATCCCAGGTCGACTGATACCTAGGCCTAGGGGGACGCTGAAATTTTATGCCACGCAAAAGTCTACAAACCAGCGGGTGTTTGCCAATCGGTAGAGAGTCCACTGGGCAGTGATAAGCCGCAATAGCCGACCGGTATACGTTAATGGAGCTATAAGACTTGCCAGATTCAAAGGAATCCGCCAGGTAGTTCACCACTACAGACACAGGTGCATGTACGGGATCAACTTGCCGTTGATCACACCAACGAACCCAGAGCCTCCAGGCTGATCGGTATGCCGATCTAGTCCCGGGGGCCCAGGCCAGGGCGAGGAGGTCCCTAGCTGATTTTGAAAGGTCATGATCCGCGTCTGAGACCCCGAAACCAACCACGCCAGGAGAGGCAGTTTGCCCTCCAACACCAGAGGATGGAGACCCCCGGTCGGGTTGGTGAGAAGGTGTGGAATGTGGGGTATCACTCTGGGATAATCCACGGCCATCCCCAGAAGGAGAGGAAACCATGGTTGCGTCGGCCACCAAGGCGTGATCAGCACAACCGTCGCTCTCTGGTTCGTCGTATGCAGAAGAACCCGGGGGATCAACTGGAAGGGAGGAAAAGCGTAATGCGTTCCCCTGGGCCAGGTGAGGCGGAGAGCGTCTACCGCTGCTGCCTCTGGGTCCGGCCTCCAGCTGAAGAAGTGGGGCAGCTGGTGGTTGAGGCGGGACGCAAAAAGGTCCATGCATAACGGACCCCACAGGCGCCGCAACTGCAGAAAGATGGAGCGGTCCAGCCGCCAATCGCTGGAATCGAGGAGATAGCGAGAATTCCAATCGGCCACCGTGTTGGAGACCCCTGGAATGTATTCCGCTACCGGGATAATGTTGTGGGCCAGGCAAAAGTGCCAGAAGTCTTTGGCAAGATCCGCCAGGATCTTGGATCTGGTACCCCCCAAGCGGTTGACGTACTGAACCGCCGCCACGTTGTCCATGCGTAGTAACACACAACAATTGGACGAACGAGGCATGAAACTCTTGACGGCAAAATATGCTGCCAGGAGCTCCAATGCATTGATATGCAGGTCGACCTCCTTGACGGACCAAGTCCCTCCTGTGGAAGTCTCCCCGCATCGAGCGCCCCAGCCAAGCCTGCTCGCGTCCGACTCTATGATGACGTCTGGGTATGGGTTGAAAATGGCTTTGCCGTTCCACTCGACGGCATGACGAAGCCATCAATGCAACTCCTCGATAGCCGCCGGACAAAGAGGTACCTTGTCCGCGTATCTGAGACCTTGCCGCAGATGCAAGATCTTGAGCCTCTGAAGGGCTCGATAATGCAAGGGGGCTGGAAAGATAGCCTGGATGGAAGCCGCCAGGAGTCCCACCAGGCGCGCCAGAATCCGTAATGATAAGCATCCTTTGCGCAGAACCGCCCTGATTTCCTTGCGGATCAGGGCTAGCTTGGACTTGGGGAGTCGCAGTAGTGCGCAATTGGTGTCCACCAAGAAACCCAGGAATTCCATCTCCTGACCAGGAATCAGGACCGACTTTTCTCGGTTGATTATGAAGCCCAGAGTATGTAGCAATGATATCGCCCACGACATGTGAAGGGAGGCCTGAGCTTTGGAACGGGCCATGATGAGAAGGTCGTCTAGGTAAATGATCAGACGAACCCCCCTGCTCCTCAGAGCCGCCACCACCGGTTTCATCAGTTTGGTGAAACACCACGGGGCGGACGATAGGCCGAACGGAAGGCAGGTAAATTGCCACATGCGGCCCTTCCAAAGGAATCGGAGGAATTGTTGTGACTCTGGGTGTATAGGGATGGTGAGGTAGGCGTCCTTTAACCTCTTAAGGACCAATGACGTTGTGGAACGTCATGGCACCCTGGGCTTTAAGGACCAATGACGTTCCACAACGTCATGGCATTTTCCGGTCTCTGCCGCTCGCCGGGCAGAGATCGGAACTGGATGCCTGCTGAAATGCTTCAGCAGGCATCCAGGGCAAACGCCGAGGGGGGCCATGTAGGCCCCCCATGTCGGCGATCGCCGCAAATCGCAAGGGAAATCGCCCTTGAGATCTGCGGCGATACCGGGCTGATCGGGTCTCTGGGACCCGACCGCCCGGTAATTTCGCATGATCCCGGCTGTCACAGACAGCCAGGACCATGCTGAAGACTAGGAGCGAGGTGGCAAGCCTGACACCTCCTCCGATCCCCTGCGATCTGTCGGTTAGTTAACCGACCAATCGCAGGAGGGGGGGCGGTTACTTCCTCCCGTCCTGCCCGGCCCCTGAAAGTCCGGACAGGACGGGAGGAAGACCGGAGGACGCGGCGGGGGACGGGGGAGTGCTGGGCACCGGCCCCGGTACTTACCTCGTCCCTGAAGACCCGGATCCCGGCGATGAAGGCGGCGGCGGCGACAGGTGAGTAGATCTTCAGCCGCGGTCGGGCCCTTTACAGCAATGCACGTCGCCGTAAAGCGACATGCATTGCTGTAAAGGGACCCTGTAAACTACAACTCCCAGCATGCCCAGACAGCCCTTGGCGTCCGGGCATGCTGGGAGTTTCAGTTTTGCAACATCTGGAGGTCCACAGTTTGGAGACCACTGTGCCTTCCATATGTTGCAAAACTACACATCCTCAGCATGCCCTTACTGTCCAGGCATGCTGGGAGTTGTAGTTCTGTAACATCTGGCCCTTCAGATGTTGCAGAACTACAACTCCCAGCATGCCTGGACAGTTTTGGCATACTGGGAGTTGTAGTTTTGCAACATCTGGAAGGGCACAGATTGGGAACCACTGTATTAGTGGTCTGCAAACTGTAGTCCTCCAGATGTTGCAAAACTACAACTCCAAGCATGCTGGGAGTTGTAGTTCGGCAACATCTAGCTCTAAAGATGTTGCCGAACTACTACTTCCAGCATGCCTGAGAATGTTTGGGAGTTGTAGTTTTGCAACAACAGGAGGCACACTGGTTGGGAAACATTGTCTGTTTCCTAACTCGGTGTTTCCCAACCCGTGTGCCTCCAGCTGTTGCAAAACTATAACTACCAGCATGCACTGATGGACTGTGCATGCTGGGAGTTGTAGTTTTGCAACAGCTGGAGGTCCCCCCCCCCCCCCCACTGTGAATGTACAGGATACATTCATATGGGCAGGGGGCTTACAGTGAGTATCAGGCTGCAAGTTTGCGATGCAGCAAATTTTGTGCGGCAGCTCAAACTCGCTGTAATCCCCCGCCCATGTGACTGTACCCTAAAAACACTACACTACACTAACACAAAATAAAATAAAAAGTAAAAAACACTACATATACACATACTCCTACACAGCCCCCCTCCCCAATAAAAATGAAAATGTCTGGTACGCCACTGTTTCCAAAATGGAGCCTCCAGCTGTTGCAAAACAACAACTCCCAGTATTGCCGGACAGCCGTTGACTGTCCAGGCATGCTGGGAGTTTTGCAACAGCTGGAGGCACCCTGTTTGGGAATCACTGGCGTAGAATACCCCTATGTTCACCCCTATGCAAGTCCCTAATTTAGGCCTCAAATGCGCATGGCGCTCTCACTTTGGAGCCCTGTCGTATTTCAAGGCAACAGTTTAGGGCCACATATGGGGTATCGCCGTACTCGGGAGAAATTTCTTAACAAATTTTGGGGGGCTTTTTCTCCTTTCACCCCTCATGAAAAGGTGAAGTTGGGGGTCTACACCAGCATGTTAGTGTAAAAAAAAAATTTTTTTACACTAACATGCTGGTGTTGCCCCATACTTTTCATTTTGACAAGAGGTAAAAGGGAAAAACGCCCCCCAAAATTTGTAATGCAATTTCTCCCGACTACAGAGATACCCCATATGTGGGCGCAAAGTGCTCTGGGGGCGCACAACAAGGCCCAGAAGGGAGAGTGCACCATGTACATTTGAGGTGATTTGCACAGGGGTGGCTGATTGTTACAGCGGTTTTGACAAACGCAAAAAAAAAAAAAAAACTCACATGTGACCCCATTTCGGAAACTACACCCCTCACGGAATGTAATGAGGGGTGCAGTGAGAATTTACCCCCCACTGGTGTCTGACAGATCTTTGGAACAGTGGGCTGCGCAAATTAAAAATTTTGTACAGCCCACTGTTCCAAAGATCTGACAGACACCAGTGGGGGGTAAATGCTCACTGTACCCCTTGTTACATTCCTCAAGGGGTTTAGTTTCCAAAATGGTATGCCATGTGGGGGTTATTTTGCTGTCCTGGCACCATAGGGGCTTCCTAAATGCGACATGCCCCCCGAGCAAAATTTGCTCTCAAAAAGCCAAATATGACTCCCTCTCTTCTGAGCATTGTAGTTTGCCCGTAGTGCGCTTCAGGTCAATTTATGGGGTACCTTCATACTCATAAGAGATGGGGTTACAAATTTTGGGGGGTATTTTCTGCTATTAACCCTTGCAAAAATGTGAAATTTGGGGGGGAAACACACATTTTAGTGAAATTTTTTTATTTTTATTTTACGTATGCAAAAGTCGTGAAACCCCTGTGGGGTATTAAGGCTCACTTTATTTCTTGTTACGTACCTCAAGGGGTCTAGTTTCCAAAATGGTATGCCATGTGGGTATTTTTTGCTGTCCTGGCACCATAGGGGCTTCCTAAATGCGACATGCCCCCGAGCAAAATTTGCTCTCAAAAAGCCAAATATGACTCCTTCTCTTCTGAGCATTGTAGTTCGCCCGTAGTACACTTCAGGTCAACTTATGGGGTACCTCCATACTCAGAAGAGATGGGGTTACAAATTTTGGGGGGTATTTTCTGCTATTAACCCTTGCATACATGTGAAATTTGGGTGGAAACACACATTTTAGTGACATTTTTAAAACATTTTTTTTACATATGCAAAAGTCGTGAAACACCTGTGGGGTATTAAGGCTCACTTTATTCCTTGTTACGTTCCTCAAGGGGTCTTGTTTCCAAAATGGTATGCCATGTGGGTATTTTTTCCTGTTCTGGTACCATAGGGGCTTCCTAAATGCAACATGCCCCCCAAAAACCATTTCAGAAAAACGTACTCTCCAAAATCCCCTTGTCGCTCCTTCGCTTCTGAGCCCTCTACTGCGCCCGCCGAACACTTTACATAGACATATGAGGTATGTGCTTACTCGAGAGAAATTGGGCTACAAATATAAGTATACATTTTCTCCTTTTACCCCTTGTAAAAATTCAAAAATTGGGTCTACAAGAACATGCAAGTGTAAAAAATGAAGATTGTGAATTTTCTCCTTCACTTTGCTGCTATTCCTGTGAAACACCTAAAGGGTTAAAACGCTGACTGAATGTAATTTTGAATACTTTGGGGGGTGCAGTTTTTATAATGGGGTCATTTATGGGGTATTTCTAATATGAAGACCCTTCAAATCCACTTCAAACCTGAACTGGTCCCTGAAAAATTGTGATTTTGGAAATTTTGTGAAAAATTGGAAAATTGCTGCTGAACTTTGAAGCCCTCTGGTGTCTTCCAAAAGTAAAAAATCGTAAATTTTATGATGCAAACATAAAGTGGACATATTGTATATGTGAATAAAAAAAAAATTATTTGGAATATCCATTTTCCTTACAAGCAGAGAGCTTCAAAGTTAGAAAAATGCAAAATTTTCAATTTTTTCATCAAATTTTGGAATTTTTCACTAAGAAACGATGCAAGTATCGACAAAATTTTACCAATAACATAAAGTAGAATATGTCACGAAAAAACAATCTTGGAATCAGAATGATAGGTAAAAGCGTCTTAGAGTTATTTATGCTTAAAGTGACAGTGGTCAGATGTTCAAAAAACGCTCTGGTCCTAAGGTGTAAAATGGCCTGGTCCTTAAGGGGTTAAGTCCACCTTCACCAGCCAGTCTCCTGGTAGTAGGAGGTCCCGGAGGGAATGAATTCCCTCCATCTTGAAATGGCGATACGTGACATGTTGGTTTAAGTCTCGTAGATTTATGACTGGGCGGTAGCCGCCCCCTTTTTTCTTCACTAGGAAGAGGTTGCTTACGAACCCTAGGGAAGATGGGTCGGATTCCACGATCGCATGTTTGTACAGGAGATCCTGTACCTCGTTGTCTATGAGGGCAACGTTTTGATCGGAAAAGTAAATAGGAGGCGGAATCACACCCAGAATCGGCAAGGATTGGAATTCTATGTGATACCCCCCCCACTGTCTGAAGAATCCATACGTCTGCCGTAATCGCAGACCAGGCGTTGGGTAAAATACATCAGTCGACCCCCCACAGGTATGTGAGACTGTGGAATGGAAGTTACACTCACCGGTAGAAGGGCGGGAACGGGGGTATCCACGTCCGCCACGACCTCTCCAGGGTCGGCCTCGAGGAGGGAAGAATGGTGATGGTTGAACCACGGGTGCGGTGTAGGAGGGGGGAGCCTGTGGGTACTGGTATTGGGCGAAGGGTCTGCCCTGTGGCCTATAGGGAGCAGAGTGGCCGGCAGATCGGCCTCTACTTCTGCCGGCCCAGGGAAAAATTTTACTGGACCCCGATTTCTTTAGGGAATTTTGGGCCTTATCTAAGCCCGTAAAAAGGCCAACAAATCTATTGACATATTTCATTAGACTGTCTCCAAAAAGCATGCCTGCTGCCGAAGGACCAGGTTCGGTCTCGGCCAGGTGGGATAGTTGCGGGTCGAGTCTCATAAGGATCGACCGGCGCCTCTCAACAGAGCAGGTGGTATTGGCCGTACCTGCCAGGCAAATGGCTCTCTGAGCCCACCCACGGAGCTGACGGACGTCCACAGGCTCATCCGTCGTTGCGGAATGTTCCGCTAAATTAAGGATTTTTGTGAGGGGACCCATTAAATCAAGGATACGCTCCTGAATAGTCTTAAAGGAGCGTTCTATACCCTTCTTAGTGAATTTTCCTGATTTTAAAAGGTATTTCATCAGGATAGGGTCCACCTCAGGGGTGACCACCACTTTATTGGGGATAAAAGGTCTAGGGCATTCAGCCCTCAGCTTATTACGGCTGGACCTATCCAGAGCTTTACGGGCCCAAAGCTCTACATATTGGGCCACATGGGGGAGTGGTGACCAGTCGCCCGATCTCGGGTGGGAGATCGCGTCTGGATGGAACAGGGGTTCTCCTAGGGCATCTAGGATAACATTGCCCTGCGTGGCAGGGTTGGCGTCGGTGTCGAGCGCCGTATCCCCAGCATCCTCTTCAATGTTGGGATTGGACTCGTAGTCCTCAGACTCATTAGAAGAACCCGAAGAACCCTCAGTAGAGGAGTCTACATAGGAGTCGGGTTTTGCCCGCCTAGCGGACTTATGCCTCTTGCCATGTAACTCCCCGAGGCCCAGGGGTCGAGCGGAGTCTGAAGAATGCTGGGGTTGACAGACCGGGGTAGGAACTGTCTGGAGCATATTATTATCTTCCCCTGCCGGGGAGTCGGAGGTGTGCTCCCTTTTATGGGAAGCTTTGCCCTTTTTTACCTGCGGTTCTCCACCATGAAGTGGAGGGATAGGGGCATGGGAAGCCGGCTGATGCGGGCCAGAGGATAACATGGACGAGGCCAGGGCTGCTTGGACCGACCTGTTAATTAAGTCCTGTATCTGGGTGGCGGACATAAATTGTGCCGAATCCAGGGAGAGAGCCTCAGCTCTGAGGGGGGCAGGTGAAGGTTCCTCGGCCATAGTAAAGTTTAGGATGCAAGGAAGCTAGGGTAGTGGCTGAGGGGTGAGTAGTGAGACCACTGCACAGAAACCTAACTAGACGGAATAAATTCCGTTCCACTGGAAAAAACAAATGTGGGGCACTACACTACCTACTCGACACAGTACAGTAGAGGGTTCCGATCCTCCACACCGCTGGCGTTGTACTGACGTTGCGGTGGGAGGGGAGCCCGGAGTCCTTGTACCCAGGGGACGAAGTCTCGCGAGACTACGTCCCTCTGAGTGCTGATTGGATGTCGCAGAAGCGCCTCTCCACGAGCGTAGAGACTCCGCCCCTTTTCCAGGCGCAGGCCGCAAGTGAGAAGCGGCCGGCCAGGGAGAAGAAGCTCCGCCCCCAGCCCGCGCGTGCGAACTCGGAGGAGAAGAAGGCGCAAGAAAATGGCGAAGGAAGGGGGAGGGGAAGGTGGCGATAATAGCGCCGGAGGTACGAGGAAGACGCCGCAGCGGCGACAGTGCTGAAAAAAGGGGGGGGGGGCCCGGAACCGGGATTTCCGGCGCTGGGCTGAAGCAATAGAGTAGAGAGATGGAAGAAAGGAAAAGCAAAGAAAGAAAAACGGAACTTGTGGGTGCTATCCACTGAGATAAGCACCACACAAGGTCATACTATAGAGTAATAACACAGTATACAATAAAGACAGAATATAGAAAATAAATCAATGGATATAGGGTATACTTATCTTGGGTCTGCTATGAGCAGAAAGAAAGAGGAGGATCTATATGTGGGCAGTCCTTATATAGGGGCTACGAAGGAGGAGTGACTACTGTGGCCCTAGGACTGCTGGGAGTTGTAGTTTGAAGTTTTCTTTTATTGAATTGATACCAAAGTGTTCTGCTATGGGCATTATTAAAGAAAGAATATGCATAAGATATGAGCCTCCTGTCTGATATATAACTCAGGATGAGTACAGGATAAGTAATGTAATGTATGTACACAGTGACCGCACCAGCAGAATAGTGAGTGCAGCTCTGGAGTATAATACAGGACATAACTCAGGATCAGTACAGGATAAGTAATGTATGTACACAGTGACCTCACCAGCAGAATAGTGAGTACAGCTCTTTAGAATAATACAGGATATAACTCAGGATCAGTACAGGATAAGTAATGTAATGTATGTACATAGTGACCTCACCAGCAGAATAGTGAGTACAGCTCTTTAGAATAATACAGGATATAACTCAGGATCAGTACAGGATACGTACGGTGGAGGGGATTATCAGATTATGCAAGTGAGGGGAGGATACCCCCGGCGGTGGGTCCCTTGCTGCGGCCTTGATCCTGGAAGCGGCCGTGTGGGGACTGAGAGGAGCGAGAGACTCTCTATGCTCCGCTCCTCTCTATGATGCCGCCCGTGACGTTGCACCACACGTCACGTCACGTGACCATCTCCCAGACAGCCATTGCGGTACAGGCTGCCTGGGAATGAGTGACGGCGGCGGCGAACATAAAAAGGTAGCGTGCGGCGCAAACCCGCCCCCCCGCCCACTCCTACTAACATTTTGGCCGGGCCCCTGACGCCTGGCCCGCCAGCCTTTATCAGCTTTATGGGGCAAAAGGGGAGAGCTGCTTTTGGGCCCCCAGGAATTACAGGGCCCGGGGCAGCTGCCCCTTTTGCTCCACGGCCGCGGTGATTATGGTGTGCCTGGGCACACCCGGCACACACTGTGCGCACGCCTATGAATGGATGTATGATTGCTGTACAGTCACAGTGTATGTATAATGGAGGTATGCTTGCTGTACAGTGTATGTATAATGGATGTATGATTGCTGTACAGTCACAGTGTATGTATAATGGATGTATGATTGCTGTACAGTGTATGTATAATGGATGTATGATTGCTGTACAGTGTATGTATAATGAATGTATGATTGCTGTACAGTGTATGTATAATGGATGTATGATTGCTGTACAGTCACAGTGTATGTATAATGGATGTATGATTGCTGTACAGTGTATGTATAATATATGTATGATTGCTGTACAGTGTATGTATAATGAATGTATGATTGCTGTACAGTGTATGTATAATGGATGTATGATTGCTTTACAGACACAGTGTATGTATAATGGATGTATGATTGCTGTACAGTGTATGTATAATGAATGTATGATTGCTGTACAGTGTATGTATAATGGATGTATGATTGCTGTACAGTCACTGTGTATGTATAATGAATGTATGCTTGCTGTACAGTGTATGTATAATGGATGTATGATTGCTGTACAGTCACTGTGTATGTATAATGAATGTATGCTTGCTGTACAGTGTATGTATAATGGATGTATGATTGCTGTACAGTGTATGTATAATGGATGTATGATTGCTGTACAGTGTATGTATAATGGATGTATGATTGCTGTACAGTGTATGTATAATGAATGTATGATTGCTGTACAGTGTATGTATAATGAATGTATGATTGCTGTACAGTGTATGTATAATGGATGTATGATTGCTGTACAGTCACTGTGTATGTATAATGAATGTATGCTTGCTGTACAGTGTATGTATAATGGATGTATGATTGCTGTACAGTGTATGTATAATGAATGTATGATTGCTGTACAGTGTATGTATAATGGATGTATGATTGCTGTACAGTCACTGTGTATGTATAATGAATGTATGCTTGCTGTACAGTGTATGTATAATGGATGTATGATTGCTGTACAGTCACTGTGTATGTATAATGAATGTATGCTTGCTGTACAGTGTATGTATAATGGATGTATGATTGCTGTACAGTGTATGTATAATGAATGTATGATTGCTGTACAGTGTATGTATAATGGATGTATGATTGCTGTACAGTCACTGTGTATGTATAATGAATGTATGCTTGCTGTACAGTGTATGTATAATGGATGTATGATTGCTGTACAGTCACTGTGTATGTATAATGAATGTATGCTTGCTGTACAGTGTATGTATAATGGATGTATGATTGCTGTACAGTCACTGTGTATGTATAATGAATGTATGCTTGCTGTACAGTGTATGTATAATGGATGTATGATTGCTGTACAGTGTATGTATAATGGATGTATGATTGCTGTACAGTCACTGTGTATGTATAATGGATGTATGATTGCTGTACAGTGTATGTATAATGAATGTATGATTGCTGTACAGTATATGTATAATGGATGTATGATTGCTTTACAGACACAGTGTATGTATAATGGATGTATGATTGCTGTACAGTGTATGTATAATGAATGTATGATTGCTGTACAGTGTATGTATAATGGATGTATGATTGCTGTACAGTCACTGTGTATGTATAATGAATGTATGCTTTCTGTACAGTGTATGTATAATGGATGTATGATTGCTGTACAGTCACTGTGTATGTATAATGAATGTATGCTTGCTGTACAGTGTATGTATAATGGATGTATGATTGCTGTACAGTGTATGTATAATGAATGTATGATTGCTGTACAGTGTATGTATAATGGATGTATGATTGCTGTACAGTGTATGTATAATGAATGTATGCTTGCTGTACAGTGTATGTATAATGGATGTATGATTGCTGTACAGTGTATGTATAATGAATGTATGATTGCTGTACAGTGTATGTATAATGGATGTATGATTGCTGTACAGTCACTGTGTATGTATAATGAATGTATGCTTGCTGTACAGTGTATGTATAATGGATGTATGATTGCTGTACAGTCACTGTGTATGTATAATGAATGTATGCTTGCTGTACAGTGTATGTATAATGGATGTATGATTGCTGTACAGTGTATGTATAATGGATGTATGATTGCTGTACAGTGTATGTATAATGGATGTATGATTGCTGTACAGTGTATGTATAATGGATGTATGATTGCTGTACAGTGTATGTATAATGGAGGTATGCTTGCTGTACAGCTTATGTATAATGGAGGTATGATTGTTGTACAGTGTATGTATAATGGATGTATGATTGCTGTACAGTGTATGTATAATGGATGTATGATTGCTGTACAGTGTATGTATAATGGATGTATGATTGCTGTACAGTGTATGTATAATGAATGTATGATTGCTGTACAGTGTATGTATAATGAATGTATGATTGCTGTACAGTGTATGTATAATGAATGTATGATTGCTGTACAGTGTATGTATAATGGAGGTATGCTTGCTGTACAGTGTATGTATAATGGATGTATGATTGCTGTACAGTTTATGTATAATGAATGTATGATTGCTGTACAGTGTATGTATAATGGATGTATGATTGCTGTACAGTGTATGTATAATGAATGTATGATTGCTGTACAGTGTATGTATAATGGAGGTATGCTTGCTGTACAGTGTATGTATAATGGATGTATGATTGCTGTACAGTGTATGTATACTGAATGTATGATTGCTGTACAGTGTATGTATAATGGAGGTATGATTGCTGTACAGTGTATGTATAATGAATGTATGCTTGCTGTACAGTGTATGTATAATGAAGATATGCTTGCTGTACAGTGTATGTATAATGGAGGTATGATTGTTGTACAGTGTATGTATAATGGATGTATGATTGCTGTACAGTGTATGTATAATGGATGTATGATTGCTGTACAGTGTATGTATAATGAATGTATGCTTGCTGTACAGTGTATGTATAATGGATGTATGATTGCTGTACAGTCACAGTGTATGTATAATGGAGGTATGCTTGCTGTACAGTGTATGTATAATGTAGGTACGCTTGCTGTACAGTGTATGTATAATGGATTTACGCTTGCTGTACAGTGTATGTATAATGGATGTATGATTGCTGTACAGTCACAGTGTATGTATAATGGATGTATGATTGCTGTACAGTCAGTGTATGTATAATGGATGTATAATTGCTGTACAGTGTATGTATAATGGATGTATGATTGCTGTACAGTCACAGTGTATGTATAATGGATGTATGATTGCTGTACAGTGTATGTATAATGGATGTATGATTGCTGTACAGTGTATGTATAATGAATGTATGATTGCTGTACAGTGTATGTATAATGGATGTATGATTGCTGTACAGACACAGTGTATGTATAATGGATGTATGATTGCTGTACAGTGTATGTATAATGAATTTATGATTGCTGTACAGTGTATGTATAATGGAGGTATGCTTGCTGTACAATGTATCTATAATGGATGTATGATTGCTGTACAGTGTATGTATAATGAATGTATGATTGCTGTACAGTGTATGTATAATAGAGGTATGCTTGCTGTACAGTGTATGTATAATAGAGGTATGATTGCTGTACAGTCAGTGTATGTATAATGGAGGTATGCTTGCTGTACAGTGTATGTATAATGGATGTATGATTGCTGTACAGTGTATGTATAATGAATGTATGATTGCTGTACAGTGTATGTATACTGAATGTATGATTGCTGTACAGTGTATGTATAATGGATGTATGATTGCTGTACAGTGTATGTATACTGAATATATGATTGCTGTACAGTGTATGTATAATGGAGGTATGCTTAATGTACAGTGTATGTATAATGGATGTATGATTGCTGTACAGTGTATGTATAATGAATGTATGATTGCTGTACAGTGTATGTATAATGGAGGTATGATTGCTGTACAGTGTATGTATAATGGAGGTATGATTGCTGTACAGTGTATGTATAATGGAGGTATGATTGCTGTACAGACACAGTGTATGTATAATGGATGTATGATTGCTGTACAGTGTATGTATAATGGAGGTATGATTGCTGTACAGTGTATGTATAATGGAGGTATGATTGCTGTACAGTGTATGTATAATGGAGGTATGATTGCTGTACAGTGTATGTATAATGGAGGTATGATTGCTGTACAGTGTATGTATAATGAATGTATGATTGCTGTACAGTGTATGTATAATGGATGTATGATTGCTGTACAGTGTATGTATAATGAATGTATGATTGCTGTACAGTGTATGTATAATGGAGGTATGATTGCTGTACAGTGCATGTATAATGGAGGTATGATTGCTGTACAGTGTATGTATAATGGAGCCTCCAATCTAAAAAAAAGCCTCCAATCCCCCAAAAAGTTTTAATAAAGTTTTTCATTTTGTTTGTATTGATATTTATATGAGTGTAGGTCTGTTTATGTATGTGTGCATGCAAGCAAGAGGGGCTGAAACGTCGCACTGTTTGACATGTGGAATAAATAGTTATTTTTTGGATATTTGGAGTGCCGCACCATTTTTGAAGTTATCAATTGGCTGTGATCGAGCCTGAGGAGCTGGCACCCACCTACTGTGGTAAAGTAGTGCTGCATTTTTTTGGACATTTATATATATATATATATATATATATATATATATCTATATAAACACACACACGCGTGTGCGGCATGAGTTTGTGCTTTAGGGTGCACACCCTAATGCAATATACTGTGCACGCCTATGCGTACACTCCTCTACACCCCTCTGTCACCCATGTACACTCCTCTACACCCCTCTGTCACCCATGTACACTCCTCTACACCCCTCTGTCACCCATGTACACTCCTCTACACCCATCTATCACCCATGTACACTCCTCTACACCCCTCTGTCACCCATGTACACTCCTCTACACCCCTCTGTCACCCATGTACACTCCTCTATACCCCTCTGTCACCCATGTACACTCCTCTACACCCCTCTGTCACTCATGTACGCTACTCTACACCCCTCTATCACCCATGTACACTCCTCTACACCCCTCTGTCACCCATGTACACTCCTCTACACCCATCTATCACCCATGTACACTTCTCTACACCCCTCTGTCACTCATGTACACTCCTCTACACCCCTCTGTCACCCATGTACACTCCTCTCTACCCTTCTGTCACCCATGTACACTCCTCTACACCCATCTATCACCCATGCTCACTCCTCTACACCCCTCTGTCACCCATGTACACTCCTCTATACCCCTATGTCACCCATATGCACTCCTCTCTACCCCTCTGTCACCCATGTACACTCCTCTACACCCATCTATCGCCCATGTACACTCCTCTACACCTCTCTGTCACCCATGTACACTCCTCTACACCCATCTATCACCCATGTACACTCCTCTACACCCCTCTGTCACCCATGTACACTTCTCTACACACCTTTGTCACCCATGTACGCTCCTCTACACCCCTCTGTCACCCATGTACACCCATCTATCACACATGTACACTCCTCTGTCACCCATGTACACTCCTCAACACCCCTCTGTCACCCATATACACTCCTCTCTACCCCTCTGTCACCCATGTACACTCCTCTACACCCCTGTCACCCATGTAAGCTCCTATACACCCCTTTGTACATTCCTCTACACCCCTTTCACCCATGTATGCTCCTCTACACCCCTGTCACCCATGTACACTCCTCTACACCCCTGTCACCCATGTACACTCTTCTGCACCCCTCTGTCACCCATGTACACTCCTCTATACCCCTCTGTCACTCATGTACACTCCTCTACACCCCTCTGTCACCCATGTACACCCATCTGTCACCCATGTACACTCCTCTACACCCCTCTTTCACCCATGTACACTCCTCTACACCCTTCTGTCACCCATGTACACCCATCTGTCACCCATGTACACTCCTCTACACCCATCTGTCACCCATGTACACCCATCTGTCACCCATGTACACTCCTCTACACCCCTCTGTCACCCATGTACACCCATCTGTCACCCATGTACACTCCTCTATACCCCTCTGTCACTCATGTACACTCCACTCTACCCCTCTGTCACCCATGTACACTCCTCTACACCCCTCTGTCACCCATGTACACCCATCTGTCACCCATGTACACTCCTCTACACCCCTCTGTCACCCATGTACACCCATCTGTCACCCATGTACACTCCTCTACACCCCTCTGTCACCCATGTACACCCATCTGTCACTCATGTACACTCCTCTAAACCCCTCTGTACACTCCTCTACACCCCTCTGTCACCCATGTACACCCATCTGTCACTCATGTACACTCCTCTAAACCCCTCTGTACACTCCTCTACACCCCTGTCACCCATGTATGCTCCTCTACACCCCTGTCACCCATGTACGCTCCTCTACACCCCTGTCACCCATGTATGCTCCTCTACACCCCTGTCACCCATGTATGCTCCTCTACACCCCTGTCATCCATGTATGCTCCTCTACACCCCTGTCACCCATGTATGCTCCTCTACACCCCTGTCACCCATGTATGGTCCTCTACACCGCTGTCACCCATGTACGCTCCTCTACACCACTGTCACCCATGTACGCTTTTCTACACCCCTCTCTACACCCCTCTGTACACTCCTCTACACCCCTCTAAACCCCTCTGTCACCCATGTCCACCCCTCTACACCCCTCTGTCACCCATGTCCACCCCTCTACACCCCTCTGTCACCCATGTCCACCCCTCTGTCACCCATGTCCACTCTTCTACACACCTCTGTCACCCATGTAAAAAAAAAAAGAAAAAAAAGTTTGGCGCCTAATAGGTTTGTTTTGCAGGTTTAACGGTGAAGAATTGTGGGTGGAAGAAATCGTGATGATGGCCCAGACCAGATGGAGAAGAGAAGGCAACGATGCAAATTAGAGAAGACGTCATTGGTGAGTTGCTGTATAAAGCAGCACTTTAAACTACATACTCACTGATAAATAGATATAGTGCATTGCGTTTTTTACCGTTTTATCCTTTTTTTTTTTTTCCTTGCTCGTCAACCTCGGTAGCGGTGCCCCGTGGAAAATTTTTTTCCAAGGTGTGCCCCGACCCGAAAAAGGTTGGGAAACACTGGTATATAGCATACATTCATATATATGGGATACAATACAGGAATATGGGTGCACTACTGTGGTAGATGTAAACAATACATTGGCTATCCCTCAACACTGATGTTAAAATTGAGACATTCGCCAGTGTATCCTTATATGAAGGACACACCAGAGCCCGCACACCAACGCCAAGGTTTCTCAAATTGGTGCGAGACCTAACGCTAATCCTACCTGTGCTTGATAAGCAAAACAGGGGCCAGTGGGCAATTACGGCAGCATTCGGTTGACTCACAACTTCCTCCCAGATACCCTCCAGCGTGACTGAGCACACATGCAATGGGAGGAGGGAGGCAAGCTGCAAGCCCCACCTGAGTTGGCTAATATGGGTGCCTGGCCTCACAGGTGCTACCTTAATGCTGCCTTGTAGATATTCAAGGAGCATTAATGTTGGAGTTTACACACCTCCAAATATAAAATTTAAACAAACAACAAAAAACGTGGTCTCAAATGGCTGGAGGTGCTCAACCCCAAATGCGGTTGTGCATTTTTACTGGGGGAGCAGATCCTGCCCTTGTAGTCCGTTGCTAGGGGCGATCCCCAGCATAAAAATGCATACAATGGAGGATGCCTGCAGCGGACTACAAGTGCCACAAGTGTGGTCAGTATATAGTATACATTCATATATATGGGGGTCAGTATATAGTATACATTCATATATATGTGGGTCAGTATATAGTATACATTCATATATATGGGGTCAGTATATAGTATACATTCATATATATGGGGGTCAGTATATAGTATACATTCATATATATGGGGGTCAGTATATAGTATACATTCATATATATGGGGGTCAGTATATAGTATACATTCATGTGTGGTCAGTATATAGTATACATTAATATATATGGGGGTCAGTATATAGTATACATTAATATATATGGGGGTCAGTATATAGTATACATTCATGTGTGGTCAGTATATAGTATACATTCATATATGGGGGGCAGTATATAGTATACATTCATATATATGGGGATCAGTATATAGTATACATTCATATATATGTGGTCAGTATATAGTATACATTCATATATATGGGGGTCAGTATATAGTATACATTCAAATATGGGGGTCAGTATATAGTATACATTCATATATATGGGGGTCAGTATATAGTATACGTTCATATATATGGGGGTCAGTATATAGTATACATTCATATATATGGGGGTCAGTATATAGTATACATTCATATATATGGGGGTCAGTATATAGTATACATTCATATATATGGGGGTCAGTATTTAGTATACATTCATATATATGGGGGTCAGTTTATAGTATAAATTCATTTGTGGGGACAAGTATATAGTACATTTTTATGTGGGGTCATTATTAGTGTTGAGCGGCATAGGCCATATTCGAATTCGAGATATTTCGCGAATATATGGACGAATATTCGTCATATATTCACTTAATTTGCATATTCGTAATATTCGCGTTATATTTTCGCATAAGCAAAAGTTAGCATAAACAAAAATTTGCATGGGCGAAAGTTACCATATGTGAAAAATTTGTACGCCAGGTAACACAGCAGTATTAGAGCCTTCTTTACACCACACAAGCTGGAAGCAGAGAGGGATGATCACTGTGATGTGTACTGTGGGGGAAAAAACAATATTCGTAATTTCGAATATATAGTGCTATATTGGTGAATATTCGCAAATTCGCGCATTGCGAATATTTGCGAGCAACACTAGTGTTGACCACCAGACGAAGGGGCAGCCGACACGCCCCCTCAAAAAAAGCGCTATGGCAGAGCCAGAGATATCCAAAGGCAGCGCTGCATCAGTCCCCCCAAAAAATGTGAGTTCCTGGATTTAAATATCTATATTCAGGATGGCTGTTCGCATACTGCCAACTATTTTAAGGGGGTGGATGCAAACAGATACCTCGACTTTAACAGTTGCCATCTTAAATAATGGAAGAAGAACATTCCATTAGGTCAAATGAAAAGAATCCGAAGGAATTGTTCTTCCACACAAAAATACCTACAACAACTAGAGAACCTGGAGGATGGTTTTAAACAAAAAGGGTATCCCAAACCCCTTATACAAGGAGCACGCCAGAGAGTGGACGAATTAGAACAAAGTGCTTGCTTGAAAAATAATAAACAGGGTAATGCAGAGGGGGGTTATAATGAGGAATTTGATTCCGTTTTTCTAACTAGGTATTACACTTCACACACCAATATTTTTTTTACATTTTTTTTAATTTTTTTTTGTATAGGTAATATCACCAGCTCATATTATTGTGTCATGATTACTGGCACCATATGTAGTCCCCCAGTTATTCTTCTTTAGATGTTTTCCGTGTCCTGTGCAGTATCTCTCCCAGAAGTCCACTTGATGGCCCCCGTGGTGGTCTACACCCCGAAGTCATCAATTTTTACTCTAAGAGAGAGTGTGCAGCTGTTTCTGGAGACGGTCAACAATAACCTCTGCATGGTGGAATAATAGGTCACGATGTTTATCAGGATCAGTAGAAGCATCACCCACTCGATGATTATGATGGGGATTTCACGGATCTCGTCCCAGTCTTCATCATTATGGAATAATTCCTTTAATGTTTCATATCCAAAATAGAAAACTACACAGACAAAAGTCAGGCCACAGCAGGTGCATCTACTATGGTGGATGACTTTTTTTGCTCCTGGTAATTTATACATCTGGATGGACTGCCCAAGGTAGTATAAGGCTTCACATGTAATGGAAATTATCGTGCTGACAAAGTGTATCCTGGGATATTCTTCGGGGGACAATACATGCATAACAGCTGTGGAAAAACAGGAGGCCCACACAATGGCCAGCAGGATCCTCTGGATCAGGACCTGATGACCCCTGAACTCTTCAGTATGCATAACCATATACTTATAAATAAGAAAGGTTAGTACCAAAGTGCCAATGGACGTCCCTATGAATCCAATTCTGAATAATATGCTTTCGGGAAAGACATTTCCCACGTCACTGTGAAGGAAAAGAAACCAATGTTATTATGGATATTTCCTCACTCCCAACCCATGAAATAAGAATCATGTGCTTGTTTATCTTACCTGATGCTCATCAGTGGCGAGGCTGCATGGCCGAGGACGACCATCATGATGTAGCTGGTGGCAAGCCAGGCCGCACACCAAAACGCCAACAGGAGGGGGACGAACCCCAGTCCTTTTAGCTCCATTTCAGACAAGTAGAAAAAGAAGACGCTAATCTCACTATTCTCACTAATCGCACTGGAACAGACTGAAGGCTCGGGCGGCTGTCAGTGGGATGTCAGGCCTCCAGCTGTCTATGACATCACATGTGACATGTCAGAATGACTGCTTGTTTCTTTGAGCTGCCATGATTTAGTATCTGCTATAGACAGAACCTGATGTTTTTACTATGGACCTTACAGACCTCAGAACCCAAGTAATTAGTGCAGGGGCTCCATTTTGATCATCTCATATTTCACATTATTTGAGTTCCAGGGCTCAGACACATTTGCACCCTCTATAGCAGTGGTCTTCAAGCTGTGAACCCCCAACCGCTGCAGAACCACAACTCCCAGCATGCCCAGACAGCAACTTTGCATAAGGAAATAGTCTAATTAAACTTTTCTTATATATAGAATCCCTGAAATCTCCAATCTCTCCTTTTATTGCTTTATGATCTGTGTTACTTATTTGTAAAAAACAATGTTTCTGATTGTCTTCCCCCCACACACTTATGGGCTATCTCTTCAAACGACTTTATTTGACCTAAAGCGTATAATTGATTTACATAAATAAGCCCCTTTTCATCCAAAAGAGTGAATCTTTAATTTTAAGGAATTCTTTAAGTGCTTTATTCGACCATAATGAAGTAAAGTCAAATCTCCATGTGATTTTAAACATATTTTAAGTTCCTCCCATACTTAATTATCTAGATATGCATGGGTGTAGTGAGTATCCCAGCTTCCAAAATCTCAAAAATATCCTTATAACGACCCATTAGGGTATGTTCACACTACAGTGTGTGAATGGAATCTCCGCTCGCTGAATTCAGTGAGCGGAGATTCAGACGGGCAGCCGGCGGTGGCGGTAGGACCGGGCGGCACTGAGCCGTCACCATTGACAGCTATGCAGTGCTCGCGGACTTCCGTGCAAAGAATGAACATGTTCTTTCTTTGGGCGGAACAATTTCAGTGGCGCTGAAATTCCGCAGTGTGAACGGGTCTCACGGAAACCCATTCACACTAATGTTAAGTTCACACCGCGGAATTCGGCTCTCGGAATTCCGCCCGTGGAATTCCGCGGGAATTCTGTAGTGTGAACATACCCTAAGAGAGAAAAAATAGGACTACATTTTCCCTCCTTCTCATAATAGTCTGCAATTTTTGTGCTAAAAAGTACCTAAAAAAAAAAAAAGTGCCCAACCCCCATCGTGCTCAGCTAACGTTAAAGAAACATATTTCATTCTCGTGCTTTCCTGCCCCAAAGTAGTGAATTTAATAAAGAAATAAGAGCTTGGAACCATTTTTCTGATATCCATACAGTATAGAAACATAGAATGTGTCGGCAGATAAGAACCAATTGGCCCATTTAGTCTGCCCAATAATCTGAATCCTATCAATAGTCCCTGGCCCTATCTTATATGAAGGATAGCCTTATGCCTATCCCATGCATGTTTAAACTCCTTCACTGTATTTGCAGCGACTAGTGTTGCTCACGAATATTCGCAATTCAAATTTTAATCGCGAATATAGCATATTCGCGAATTTGCGAATATTGCAAATATAGCACTATATATTCATAATTACGAATATTCGCTTTTTTTGCGCATATGTGAAAATTTGTGCGCATATGCGCAAATTTGCGAATATTGAGCCCTCCCTTCATTAATGGTATAGAGAACTGTGACTAGTGCATCAACTCTGTGATTTTTTGCCCAATAAAACCAATAGGCTAATTGTGGTCTATGGGGATCTCACTGCATGTAAGATAAGCAGGACCGTCTCGGCAGTACAGTGGGATGGGAGACCGTCACTGGTTCGAGTCCCAGGGTGGACAGTGTTACAGTGTTGTGGTTAAACTTTACTTTCCTGGAAAAGCTGCTGAGTTGCCAATAGCAACCAATCAAATTGCTTCTTTCATTTTTCAGAGGCCTTTTCAAAAATGAAAGAAGCGATCTGATTGGTTGCTAAGTATATAGTAAACATTCATATATGTGGTCAATATATAGTATAAATTCATATATATGGGGGGAAGTATATAGTATACATTCATATATATGTGGGTAAGTATATAGTATACATTCATATATATGGGGGTCAGTATATAGTATACATGCATATATGGGGTCAGTATATAGTATACATTCACATATATGGGGGTCAGTATATAGTATACATTCATATATATGGGGGTCAGTATATAGTATACATTCATATGTGTGGTCAGTATATAGTATACATTCATATATGGGGGTCAGTATATAGTATACATTCATATATATGGGGGTCAGTGTATAGTATACATTCATATATATGGGGGTCAGTATATAGTATACATTCATATGTGTGGTCAGTATATAGTATACATTCATATATATGGGGGTCAGTATATAGTATACATTCATATATATGGGGGTCAGTATATAGTATACATTCATATATATGGGGGTCAGTATATAGTATACATTCATATATATGGGGGTCAGTATATAGTATACATTCATATATGGGGGTCAGTATATAGTATACATTCATATATATGGGGGTCAGTATAAAGTATACATTCATATATATGGGGGTCAGTATATAGTATACATTCATATATATGGGGCTCAGTATATAGTAATCATTCATATATATGGGGGTCAGTATATACTATACATTCATATATGGGGGTAAGTATATAGTATAAATTAATTTGTGGGGACGAGTATATAGTATACTTTCATATATATGGGGGTCAGTATATAGTATACATTCATATATATGGGGGTCAGTATATAGTATACATTTATATATGTGGTCAGTATATAGTATACATTCATATATAAGTGGGTCAGTATATAGTATACATTCATATATATGGGGGTCAATATATAGTATACATTCATTTATGGGGGTCAGTATATAGTATACATTCATATATATGGGGGTCAGTATATAGTATACATTCATATATATGGGGGTCAGTATATAGTATACATTCATATATATGGGGGTCAGTATATAGTATACATTCATATATATGGGGGTCAGAATATAGCATACATTCATGTGTGGTCAGTATATAGTATACATTCATATATATGGGGGTCAGTATATAGTATACATTCATATATATGGGGGTCAATATATAGTATACATTCATATATATGGGGGTCAGTATATAGTATACATTCATATGTGTGGTCAGTATATAGTATACATTCATATGTGTTGTCAGTATATAGTATACATTCATATGTGTGGTCAGTATATAGTATACATTCATATGTGTGGTCAGTATATAGTATACATTCATATGTGTGGTCAGTATATTTTATACATTCATATGTGTGGTCAGTATATATTATACATTCATATGTGTGGTCAGTATATAGTATACATTCATATGTGTGGTCAGTATATAGTATACATTCATATGTGTGGTCAGTATATAGTATACATTCATATGTGTGGTCAGTATATAGTATACATTCATATGTGTGGTCAGTATATATTATACATTCATATGTGTGGTCAGTATATAGTATACATTCATATATATGGGGGTCAGTATATAGTATACATTCATATGTGTGGTCAGTATATAGCATACATTCATATGTGTGGTCAGTATATAGTATACATTCATATGTGTGGTCAGTATATAGTATACATTCATATGTGTGGTCAGTATATAGTATACATTCATATATATGGGGGTCAGTATATAGTATACATTGATATATATGGGGGTCAGTATATAGTATACATTCATATATATGGGGGTCAGTATATAGTATACATTCATATGTGTTGTCAGTATATAGTATACATTCATATGTGTGGTCAGTATATAGTATACATTCATATGTGTGGTCAGTATATAGTATACATTCATATGTGTGGTCAGTATATAGTATACATTCATATATATGGGGGTCAGTATATAGTACACATTCATATGTGTGGTCAGTATATAGTATACATTCATATGTGTGGTCAGTATATAGTATACATTCATATATGGGGGTCAGTATATATTATACATTCATATATATGGGGGTCAGTATATAGTATACATTCATATATATGGGGGTCAGTATATAATATACATTCATATGTGTTGTCAGTATATAGTATACATTCATATGTGTGGTCAGTATATAGTATACATTCATATGTGTGGTCAGTATATAGTATACATTCATATGTGTGGTCAGTATATAGCATACATTCATATGTGTGGTCAGTATATAGTATACATTCATATGTGTGGTCAGTATACAGTATACATTCATATGTGTGGTCAGTATATAGTATACATTCATATGTGTGGTCAGTATATAGTATACATTCATATGTGGGGTCAGTATATAGTATACATTCATATGTGTGGTCAGTATATAGTATACATTCATATGTGTGGTCAGTATAAAGTATACATTCATATGTGTGGTCAGTATATAGTATACATTCATATGTGTGGTCAGTATATAGTATACATTCATATGTGTGGTCAGTATATAGTATACATTCATTTGTGGTCAGTATATATTATACATTCATATGTGTGGTCAGTATATAGTATACATTCATATGTGTGGTCAGTATATAGTATACATTCATATGTGTGGTCAGTATATAGTATACATTCATATGTGTGGTCAGTATATAGTATACATTCATATGTGTGGTCAGTATATTTTATACATTCATATGTGTGGTCAGTATATAGTATACATTCATATGTGTGGTCAGTATACAGTATACATTCATATGTGTGGTCAGTATATAGTATACATTCATATGTGTGGTCAGTATATAGTATACATTCATATGTGTGGTCAGTATATAGTATACATTCATATGTGTGGTCAGTATATAGTATACATTCATATGTGTGGTCAGTATAAAGTATACATTCATATGTGTGGTCAGTATATAGTATACATTCATATGTGTGGTCAGTATATAGTATACATTCATATGTGTGGTCAGTATATAGTATACATTCATTTGTGGTCAGTATATATTATACATTCATATGTGTGGTCAGTATATATTATACATTCATATGTGTGGTCAGTATATAGTATACATTCATATGTGTGGTCAGTATATAGTATCATTCATATGTGTGGTCAGTATATAGTATACATTCATGTGTGGTCAGTATATAGCATACATTCATATGTGTGGTCAGTATATAGTATACATTCATATGTGTGGTCAGTATATAGCATACATTCATATGTGTGGTCAGTATATAGTATACATTCATATGTGTGGTCAGTATATAGCATACATTCATATGTGTGGTCAGTATATAGTATACATTCATATGTGTGGTCAGTATATAGTATACATTCATATGTGTGGTCAGTATATAGTATACATTCATATGTGTGGTCAGTATATAGTATACATTCATATGTGTGGTCAGTATATAGTATACATTCATATGTGTGGTCAGTATATAGCATACATTCATATGTGTGGTCAGTATATAGTATACATTCATATGTGTGGTCAGTATATAGTAGACATTCATATGTGTGGTCAGTATATAGTATCATTCATATGTGTGGTCAGTATATAGTATACATTCATATGTGTGGTCAGTATATATTATACATTCATATGTGTGGTCAGTATATAGTATACATTCATATATATGGGGGGCAGTATATAGTATACATTCATATATATGGGGTCAGTCAGTATATAGTATACATTCATATGTGTGGTCAGTATATAGTATACATTCATATATATGTGTGGTCAGTATATAGTATACATTCATATGTGTGGTCAGTATATAGTATACATTCATATGTGTGGTCAGTATATAGTATACATTCATATGTGTGGTCAGTATATAGTATACATTCATATGTGTGGTCAGTATATAGTATACATTCATAATGTGTGGTCAGTATATAGTATACATTCATATGTGTGGTCAGTATATTTTATACATTCATATGTGTGGTCAGTATATAGCATACATTCATATGTGTGGTCAGTATATAGTATACATTCCTATGTGTGGTCAGTATATAGTATACATTCATATGTGTGGTCAGTATATAGTATACATTCATATATATGGGGGTCAGTATATAGTATACATTCATATGTGTGGTCAGTATATAGTATACATTCATATGTGTGGTCAGTATATATTATACATTCATATGTGTGGTCAGTATATATTATACATTCATATGTGTGGTCAGTATATAGTATACATTCATATGTGTGGTCAGTATATATTATACATTCATATGTGTGGTCAGTATATATTATACATTCATATGTGTGGTCAGTATATAGTATACATTCATATGTGTGGTCAGTATATTTTATACATTCATATGTGTGGTCAGTATATAGTATACATTCATATGTGTGGTCAGTATATAGTATACATTCATATGTGTGGTCAGTATATAGTATACATTCATATGTGTGGTCAGTATATAGCATACATTCATATGTGTGGTCAGTATATAGTATACATTCATATGTGTGGTCAGTATATAGTATACATTCATATGTGTGGTCAGTATATAGTATACATTCATATATATGGGGGTCAGTATATAGTATACATTCATATATATGGGGGTCAGTATATAGTATACATTCATATGTGTGGTTCAGTATATAGTATACATTCATATGTGTGGTCAGTATATAGTATACATTCATATATATGGGGGTCAGTATATAGTATACATTCATATGTGTGGTCAGTATATAGCATACATTCATATGTGTGGTCAGTATATAGTATACATTCATATGTGTGGTCAGTATATAGTATACATTCATATGTGTGGTCAGTATATAGTATACATTCATATGTGTGGTCAGTATATAGTATACATTCATATGTGTGGTCAGTATATAGTATACATTCATATGTGTGGTCAGTTATATAGTATACATTCATATGTGTGGTCAGTATATAGTATACATTCATATGTGTGGTCAGTATATAGTATACATTCATATATATGGGGGTCAGTATATAGGTATACATTCATATGTGTGGGTCAGTATATAGTATACATTCATATGTGTGGTCAGTATATAGCATACATTCATATGTGTGGTCAGTATATAGTATACATTCATATGTGTGGTCAGTATATAGTATACATTCATATGTGTGGTCAGTATATAGTATACATTCATATATATGGGGGTCAGTATATAGTATACATTCATATATATGGGGGTCAGTATATAGTATACATTCATATGTGTGGTCAGTATATAGTATACATTCATATGTGTGGTCAGTATATAGCATACATTCATATGTGTGGTCAGTATATAGTATACATTCATATGTGTGGTCAGTATATAGTATACATTCATATGTGTGGTCAGTATATAGTATACATTCATATGTGTGGTCAGTATATAGTATACATTCATATGTGTGGTCAGTATATAGTATACATTCATATGTGTGGTCAGTATATAGTATACATTCATATGTGTGGTCAGTATATAGTATACATTCATATGTGTGGTCAGTATATAGTATACATTCATATGTGTGGTCAGTATATAGTATACATTCATATGTGTGGTCAGTATATAGTAGTATACATTCATATGTGTGGGCAGTATATAGTATACATTCATATGTGTGGTCAGTATATAGTATACATTCATATGTGTGGTCAGTATATAGTATACATTCATATGTGTGGTCAGTATATAGTATACATTCATATGTGTGGTCAGTATATAGTATACATTCATATGTGTGGTCAGTATATAGTATACATTCATATGTGTGGTCAGTATATAGTATACATTCATATGTGTGGTCAGTATATAGTATACATTCATATGTGTGGTCAGTATATAGTATACATTCATATGTGTGGTCAGTATACAGTATACATTCATATGTGTGGTCAGTATATAGCATACATTCATATGTGTGGTCAGTATATAGTATACATTCATATGTGTGGTCAGTATATAGTATACATTCATATGTGTGGTCAGTATATAGTATACATTCATATGTGTGGTCAGTATATAGTATACATTCATATGTGTGGTCAGTATATAGTATACATTCATATGTGTGGTCAGTATATAGTATACATTCATATGTGTGGTCAGTATATAGTATACATTCATATGTGTGGTCAGTATATAGTATACATTCATATGTGTGGTCAGTATATTGATATAGTTTGGGGTCACTGAGACATGGCTGGTGATATAGTTGGGGTCACTGAGACATGGCTGGTGATATAGTTGGGGTCACTGAGACATGGCTGGACTCCTCACATGACTGGGCTGTTAATCTGCAGGGGTTTACATTGTTTGGCAAGGATAGAATGAACAGAAAAGGTGGTGGAGTCTGTCTGTATGTAAGAAGTGGTATGAAAGTCAGTGTGAACGATGCCATAGTGTGTGATGATTCTGAGGAGGTGAAATCACTGTGGGTAGAATTACAAAAGGAGGGAAATACTGAAATAATAATATTTGGGGGTAATCTACAGACCCCCTAATATCACTGAAGAGATAGAAGTTCGGCTTTATAAACAAATAGAGAGGGCTGCCCGGGCAGGTACAGTGGTAATAATGGGAGATTTTAACTATCCAGATATAGATTGGGGTCCGGGGTTGGCTAAAACTACAAAGGGGAGAAAATTCCTAAATTTATTGCAGGATAATTTTCTGGGCCAGTTTGTGGAGGACCCAACAAGAAGTGATGCCTTGTTGGATCTGATCATTTCCAACAACGCAGAGCTGGTTGGTAATGTAACTGTGCGGGAAAACCTTGGTAATAGCGACCACAATATAGTTATTTTTGCCTTAAAATGTAGAAAACAAAGACAGGCGGGGAAGGCAAAAACATATAACTTTAAAAAGGCAAACTTCCCTGGGCTGAGGGCTGCACTACAGGACATAGACTGGGGGGAGGTGTTGTCAAATACTGATACAGAAGGTAAATGGGACATCTTTAAATCAACTCTAAATAACTATACAGCTAAATATATACCAAAGGGGAACAAATATAAACGATTAAAACTAAATCCTACATGGCTGACACATGATGTTAAAAGAGCAATAAACAACAAAAAAAATATCCTTCAAAAAATACAAATCTGATGGGTCAGATATAACATTTAAACAGTACAAGGAGCTTAATAAAATCTGTAAAAATGTAATAAAAACAGCAAAAATTCAAAACGAGAGACAGGTGGCCAAAGAAAGCAAAACTAATCCTAAATATTTTTTTAGATATATAAATGCAAAAAAACCAAGGACAGAGCATGTAGGACCCCTTAATAATGATAATGGGGAGGTTGTCACAGGCGATCAAGAGAAGGCGGAGCTACTGAATGGGTTCTTTAGTTCTGTATATACTAAGGAAGAAGGAGCTGACATTGGCCAGGTCAGTGCTGGTAACACATCATGTACAGGTCAGTGCTGGTAACACATCATGTAATGTACTGAACTGGCTTAATGTAGAGATGGTACAAGGTAAGTTAAGTGATATAAATGTAAGCAAATCTCCAGGGCCGGATGGACTACACCCAAGAGTTCTTAGAGAGGTAAGTTCAGTAATATCTGTACCCCTGTTCATGATATTTAGAGATTCTCTGGTGTCTGGTATTGTGCCAAGGGACTGGCGCAAGGCGAATGTGGTGCCAATCTTCAAAAAGGGCTCTAGGTCTTCCCCAGGAAACTATAGACCGGTAAGTTTAACATGCATTGTGGGTAAATTGTTTGAAGGACTTATAAGGGATTACATACAGGAATACATAGGGGATAATAGTATTATAAGTGATAGCCAGCATGGGTTTACTAAGGATAGAAGTTGTCAAACCAATCAAATTTGCTTTTATGAAGAGGTGAGTAGAAGCCTTGACAGAGGAATGGCTGTGGATATAGAGGGGGGCTGTGTATATAGAGGGGGGCTCTGTATATAGAGGAATGGCTGTGGATATAGAGGGGGGCTGTGTATATAGAGGGGGGCTCTGTATATAGAGGAATGGCTGTGGATATAGAGGGGGGCTGTGTATATAGAGGGGGGCTCTGTATATAGAGGAATGGCACGAATGGAATTTTGCTAAAGCATTTGATACTGTCCCTCATAGACGTCTGACAGGTAAGTTAAGGTCTTTGGGTTTGGAAATTTTAGTTTGTAACTGGATGGAACACTGGCTCATGGATCGTACCCAGAGAGTGGTGGTCAATGATTCGTACTCTGATTGGTCCCCGGTAATTAGTGGTGTACCCCAAGGTTCAGTACTGGGCCCGCTGTTGTTTAATTTATTTATCAATGATATAGAGGATGGTATTAACAGCTCTGTTTCTATCTTTGCAGATGACACCAAGCTTTGTAGCACGGTACAGTCTATAGAGGATGTGTATAAGTTACAAGATGACTTGGATAGACTAAGTGTCTGGGCATCCACTTGGCAAATGAGGTTCAATGTGGATAAATGTAAAGTTATGCATCTGGGTACTAATAACCTGCATGCGTCGTATGTCTTAGGGGGGATTAAACTGTCAGAGTCACTGGTAGAGAAGGATCTGGGTGTACTTGTAGATCACAGACTACAGAATAGCACAATGTCAGGCTGCTGCTTCCAAAGCCGGCAGGCTATTGTCATGTATCAAAAGAGGCATGGACTCAAGGGACAGGGACATAATACTCCCCCTTTATAAAGCATTGGTACGGCCTCACCTGGAATATGCTGTTCAGTTTTGGGCACCTGTCCATAAAAGGGACACTGCGGAGTTGGAAAGGGTGTAGAGACGCGCGACTAAACTAATATGGGGCATGGAAAATCTTAGCTATGAGGAGCGATTAAAGGAGTTGCAATTGTTTAGTCTTGAGAAGAGACGTTTAAGGGGGGATATGATAAATGTATATAAGTATATTAATGGCCCATACAAAAAATATGGAGAAAAACTGTTCCAGGTTAAACCCCCCCAAAGGACGAGGGGGCACTCCCTCCGTCTGGAGAAGAAAAAGTTTAGTCTCAAGGGGCGACACGCCTTCTTTACCGTGAGGACTGTGAATTTATGGAACGGTCTACCTCAGGAACTGGTCACAGCAGGAACAATTAACAGCTTTAAAACAGGATTAGATACATTCATGGAACAAAATAACATTAATGCTTATGAAGAAATATAAAATCCCATCCCTTCCCCAATATCGCACCACACCCCTACCCCTTAATTCCCTGGTTGAACTTGATGGACATATGTCTTTTTTCGACCGTACTAACTATGTAACTATGTAACTATACATTCATATATATGGGGGTCAGTATATAGTATACATTCATATATATATGGGGGTCAGTATATAGCATACATTCATATATATGGGGTCAGTATAAAGTATACATTCATATATATGGGGGTCAGTATATAGTATACATTCATATATATGGGGGTCAGTATATAGTATACATTCATATATATGGGGGTCTGTATATGGTATACATTCATATATATGGGGTCAGTATGTAGTATACATTCATATATATGTGGTCAGTATATAGTATACATTCATATATATAGGGGTCAGTATATAATATACATTCATATATGGGGGTCAGTATATAGTATACATTCATATATATGTGGTCAGTATATAGTATACATTCATATATGGGGGTCAGTATATAGTATACATTCATATATATGGGATCAGTATATAGTATACATTCATATATATGGGGGTCAGCATATAGTATACATTCATATATATGTGGTCAGTATATAGTATACATTCATATATGGGGGTCAGCATATAGTATACATTCATATATATGGGGGTCAGTATATAATATACATTCATATATGGGGGTCAGTATATAGTATACATTCATATATATGTGGTCAGTATATAGTATACATTCATATATATGGGGGTCAGTATATAGCAGTGATTCCCAACCGCGGTGCCGCGGCACACGTGTGTGCCGTTCAGCACTGCCCGTGGTGCCGCGGGATTTTGCCGTGATTTTTTAAATTTTTTACTATTATTTTTTTTTAAATGTCCCGCCCCGGCCTGACGGCGCAGGGGGGAAGGGAAGTCTTCGTGCGCACTGCGCACACAGCGTCCCCCTGCATCTCCTGCGTTTCCTGTGTTCCCCTCCGTCCCCTGCGTCTGCCGCGTGACCCGTGTTCCCCTCCTTCCCCATCTGTTCCCTGTGTCCCCCGCATCCCCCTCCTTCACTCTCCGTCTCCTGTGTCCCCCTCCGTCCACCTCTCCGTTGCGGCGCAGTGAGCCGGATATGGTGCCCTGGGGCGGAACGAGCTGCACCAGCGCCGGACTCCCGTGCCTCCTATGGAACTGCAAGCTGTGCGGGCCGGCTTGCTTAAGGTACCGTACCCTTTCCACCCCTCTGTTCACCTTCTCAACCCTGTCTAAATCCCCCCACCGTCACCCAGGTCCACCCTCTACCCCCCCCCCCCCCCGCGACCCCGTCACTCATGTCCACCCCCCCCCTGTCAGCCATGTCTGCCTTGTTTACCTCCCTGTCCATCTCTATCACCCATGTCCACCCCCCCTGTCAGCCATGTCTGCCTTGTTTACCTCCCTGTCCATCTCTATCACCCATGTAATCCCTCCCTGTCACCCATGTAATCCCTCCATGTCACCCATGTAATCCCCCCTGTCATCCATGTCCACCCTCCCTGTCACCCATGTCCACCCCCCAGTCACCCATGTGCACCCCCCCAGTCACCCATGTGCACCCCCCCAGTCACCCATGTCCACCCCCCCAGTCACCCATGTCCACCCCTAAGTCACCCATGTCCACCCCCCCAGTCACCCATGTCCACCCCCCCCTGTCACCCATGTCCACCCCCCCTGTCACCCATGTCCACCCCCCTGTCACCCATGTCCACCCCCCCTGTCACCCATTTCCACCCTCCCTGTCACCCATTTCCACCCTCCCTGTCACCCATGTCCACCCTCCCAGTCACCCATGTCCACCCCCCCTGTCACCCATGTCCACCCCCACTGTCACCCATGTCCACCCCCCCTGTCACCCATGTCCACCTCCCCGTCACCCATGTAATCCCTCCCTGTCACCCATGTAATCCCTCCCTGTCACCCATGTAATCCCCCCCTGTCACCCATGTCCACCCCCTCAGTCACCCATGTCCACCCCCTCAGTCACCCATGTAATCCCTCCCTGTCACCCATGTAATCCCTCCCTGTCACCCATGTCATCCCTCCCTGTCACCCATGTCCACCCCCCCTGTCACCCATGTCCACCCCCCCTGTCACCCATGTCCACCCCCCCTATCACCCATGTCCACCCCCCCTGTCACCCATGTCCACCCTCCCTGTCACCCATGTCCACCCTCCCTGTCACCCATGTCCACCCTCCCTGTCACCCATGTAATCCCTCCCCCGTCACCCATGTAATCCCTCCCCCGTCACCCATGTAATCCCCCCCGTCACCCATGTCCACCCCCACTCTGTCACCCATGTCCACCCTCCTGTTCACCCATCTGTCCCTTTGTTACCCCAGTCCATCCCTCTCTGTCACTCCTGTCCCTCTTTTACCCCCTTGTCCACCCCTCTGACCCCCTGTCTCCCCTCTCCACCCTCCTGTCACCCATGTCCACCCCCTGTCCACCCCTCTGTCACCCCTATGCCCCCGTCACCTATGTTCACTCTTCTACACCCATCTATCACCCTTGTACACCTCTCTACACCCCTCTGTCACCCATTTACACTTCTCTACAACCCTCTGTCACCCATGTACACCCATCTGTCACCCATGTACACTCCTCTGTACCCCTCTGCCACCCATGTACACTCCTCTACACACCTGTCACCCATGTACACCCCTCTGTCACCCACGTACACTACTCTATACCCCTCTGTCACCCATGTACACTCCTCTACACCCCTCTGTCACCCATGTACACTCCTCTACACCCCTCTGTCACTCATGTACACTCCTCTACACCCCTCTGTCACCCATGTACACTCCTCTACACACCTGTCACCCATGTTCACCCCTCTGTCACCCACGTACACTACTCTATACCCCTCTGTCACCCATGTACACTCCTCTACACCCCTCTGTCACCCATGTACACTCCTCTACACCCCTCTGTCACTCATGTACACTCCTCTACACCCCTCTGTCACCCATGTACATAGGCGTGCGCACAGGGTGTGCTGGGTGTGCCCAGGCACACCCTAATCACCGCGGCCGTGGAGCAAAAGGGGCAGCTGCCCCGGGCCCTGTAATTCCTGGGGGCCCAAAAGCAGCTCTCCCCTTTTGCCCCATAAATCTGATAAAGGCTGGTGGGCCAGTCGTCAGGGGCCCGGCCAAAATGTTAGTAGGAGTGGGCGGGGGGGCGGGTTTGCGCCGCACGCTACCTTTTTATGTTCGCCGCCGCCGCCGTCACTCATTCCCAGGCAGCCAGTACCGCAATGGCTGTCTGGGAGATGGTCACGTGACGTGTGGTGCAACGTCACGGGCGGCATCATAGAGAGGAGAGGAGCGGAGCAGAGAGAGTCTCCCGCTCCTCTCAGTCCCCACACGGCCGCTTCCAGGATCAAGGCCGCAGCAAGGGACCCACCGCCGGGGGTATCCTCCCCTCACTTGCATAATCTGATAATCCCCTCCCCCGTATGTATCCTGTACTGATCCTGAGTTATATCCTGTATTATTCTAAAGAGCTGTACTCACTATTCTGCTGGTGAGGTCACTATGTACCTACATTACATTACTTATCCTGTACTGATCCTGAGTTATATCCTGTATTATTCTAAAGAGCTGTACTCACTATTCTGCTGGTGAGGTCACTGTGTACATACATTACTTATCCTGTACTGATCCTGAGTTATATCCTGTAAATCTTTTATTAGAAAAATATAAATCATAACAAAACATAAACCAGCACAACTTTGCCATAACGGAAAACAACAACATGAAATAACATAAACCCAAACTTTACATTTAAATAAAAGAACAAAAATCCTGCCTAACCGGCCAGCCCAGCTTTCCTACTAGAACTAGAAATATTATAACTACACCTTTCATAGCCAAACAACACACTCATAAGAAACATAAAAATAGCACTATTTCGCTTTAACTCAAAACACCCAAACTCGGGAAAAATCATACATAGAAAACACAACAAGCACTCACACTGCACACCATGTTTTTTTTTTAAATAATAATATTAATAATAATAATAATAATAACACTATACCACACTCACACATGCACACATATATATCCATATATTAACTACATTTAACCAAGAAACCAAAAATAAATAAATAAATTAAATTCAACTCAAAATACCCAAACTCGGGAAAATATCTCAGAAAACACAATACACACATGCTTACACACATCTTTACTACATACTACATATATAAACCAAAGAAAATAAATCCACAACGGGATACTAAAGAAACATTACTACAAAAACAAAACTGGTTCGACTGCCATGTCTATCTCTACTATAAATACTATATACTTAAAAAAAAAAAAAAAAAAAAAATTTAAAAAAAATATATATATTTTTTTTTTTATATAATAATATTACATACATTATACATACTATTACATACATTATACATACTATATACATATATATATACATTATATACACTACTATGTACAATACTATACACAAACTATATACACCTACAAATATAAAAGAACATTCTACACTAAACTGACCCTTCACCCACACCACCCGCCCTCCTGTACATGGGTCAGAGTTTTTTCCATACAGTTCATAGTCCTCAATGTCCAGTCCACAACTGACCCATGCCAGGTCCACCAAAAGAAAAGACCACCACCACCCACAAATATACCCTCCCAACCTAGAACTCCTCCCAACCAACTTAACCATAACCAGCTTTAACATACATAAGCAAACAATACAACCCACTTTAGGCCCAAGTTCGGTGCCTGTAAGCCCTTCATAACCATAGCCTCTGAAAACAAAACAAAAAGCTAGGGTGCACATGCATTAGCCCACCACCAGGAAGAAGGATGGCAATCCTGATACATACAAAATGTATATTCTTTCCCTAACTGCACCCTACCTCTCACCCTACCATTATCCCTAAAGATAAACGGACCCTACTATCACCCTAACCCTGTCCCTGCATCACTGTCCCTAACAAAAACAAGGGTACTCTACCCAAAAGGTCTAGTACCTAGGGCACATCAAAAGAAAACCCTCTCCATAGGAGAGAAGCCCTACTGGTACCAAGACTGCCATACTCCAAAGACCTGATCTTCCCGAGGTCACCAGTGATGTTCCTACAGACCTCCACCTCGGAGAGGACTTTGCGCTGATTAGACACTAAACACCGTGCATTCCACGTGTAGTACCTAACCACTAAGCTGACTAAAAACAAAGTGCCCCGATCTCGGCCACCCAGGTTCCTGAATGCCCCATAAGCCCACTCTGGATAGGTAAGGCCGGCAAGTTGACTCCAGCCGATGGAAGCGCCCACCCGGTTGTAGACCCTTATATTAAAGGGACAATGAAGCAGGAAATGGTCCATGCTTTCCAGCATGTCCCCGCACTCTTCTCGGGGACATCCCCGGTCATCAGATCTCCTGCACTTCAAATTGTCCCTCACATATAGCTTCCCCTGAAAGCAGCGCCAGGCCAAGTCCCAAAACTTCTGGGGGATCCTTTTCATATTTAAGAGATACAACCCCACCCTCAGATCCCGACCTGGGCAGTCCCTGAGCGCCAGAGGCTTCTGGAAGTGGGTCAACAGAACCCGTTTGTCAAGGAACTGCCTTGACTGGGTCCTGATCTCCCACACTCCCAGACCCCACCGACGTATCGCCTTCAGAGTCGGGGTAGCGTAAGCCGGAAGATGCCCATGGGGCGTACGGAGGTCCTTCACTTGCCCTCCTGTCTCCCATTCCTGGAAGAAAGGCCGAAACCATTCCCTGCAGGAGAGTACCCACGGAGGAGCCCTCTCTGACCAGAGGTTAGCGATGTTGGCTTTCAAGAAGGTGTTTGTTAAGAACACCACAGGGTTTACCATAGATAAACCCCCTAGTCTCCTTGTGCGGTACGTGACCTCCCTCTTGACTAGGTTCATCCTGTTCCCCCATAACAGTTGGAAAAACAGGCTGTAGATCCTAGTGTAGTAAGCCTCTGGCAAGATACATACACTGCCCAGATAGATAAACAAGGGGAGCAGGTACGATTTGATCAGGTGTACCCTTTCCCTGAGGGTCATAGACCAACCCTTCCACTGATCCACCCTATGAGTGGCATCCTGTAGCTTACCGTCCCAGTTTTTGGTGGGATAATCATCCTGGCCGAATGTGATGCCCAGAATTTTTGCTGAGTCTTGGGGCCCTGGGAGGGTGTCCGGGAGATCAAAAGTGGGATCTCCCCCTCCCAGCCAGAGACTTTCACACTTATCCCGGTTGATCTTAGACCCGGATGCCTCCGAGTAGCGTTCCACCTCCGACATCACCACATCGACCTCCTCTCTCGAGGACACGAAAATGGCGACATCATCAGCGTACGCCACCACTCTCTGGGCGACATCCAGCTCCGCCAGACTCATCCCGACTCCCGCCAACGGCCCACAATCTACCCTCCGGACGAAGGGATCGATTGCGAACACGTATAAAAGCGGGCTCAAAGGACAACCCTGACGGACTCCAGACCCCACCTCAAAAGAGCGGCCAGACCAACCGTTCACCAGCGGGAAACTCTCTGCCCCTGCATATAAGGTCTTAAGCCAATTAACAAAAGTACACGGTAAGCCATTTCTCAGGAGGACGGACCAGAGGTAGTCATGGTTCACTCGATCAAATGCTTTGGCCTGATCCAAGGACAGTAAGTACCCCTTCCAGAGACCCGCACTACTCCGCTCCACTGCCTCCCTGACACTGAGGACAGCACTTAAGGTGCTTCGGCCTGGAACAGAGCAGTGCTGAGCCCCCGAAAGGAGCTGGGGTGCAAACTTCACCAGCCGATTAAACAGTATCTTGGCCAGAAGCTTCCTGTCTGTATTGAGAAGAGCTATGGGCCTCCAATTCTCAGTACGGCTGGGATCTTTACCCTTCGACAGAAGAATCAGGGCTGACCTCCTCATTGACTTTGGTAGAGTGCCCGAGGAGAGACACTCATTGAATACCTCAGTCAAGAGGGGAGCTAAAGACTCCTTAAAGGTCCTGTACCACTCGGATGTTAAGCCATCCGGACCTGGCGACTTCTTGGGGGCAAGCCCCTCGATCACCAGTCTCACTTCCTCTTCCCTGATTTCTTCTGCCAAAATGCCAAGAGAGGGGTCTACCCCTGGCTCAGGAATGGTTTCAGCCAGGAAAGCCGACATCCCGTCTCGATCTAGATCCTTCCTCCCCAAGAGGTGCGAGTAGAAGGATCTGACGACCTCCAGGATCCCTGATCTGGACCGATTCAGAGATCCCGTACTATCAATCAGTCCTGAGACTACTTTACTACTCACTGACATCTTGCAGTTCCTGTAAGGGTCGGGCAAGCGGTACTTCCCGTAATCCCTCTCAAAAACCAAAGATGCGTGCCTATCGTACTGACACCTCATCAGCAAGGACTTCACTCTGGAGATATCCTCTCGGCTACCTCCAGTCGAGACGAGAAGCTCGAGTTTCCTCCTCAGTCCCTGATACAGGCGATACCTGCTCAGGGACCTGAGGCTCGAGAGCTGGCGGAAGAACCCCGCAACCCGCTTCTTGAATATCTCCCACCACTCAGACTTACTACTACAAAAGTCCAGTAAAGGTACCTGACTCTGAAGAAAATCCTCAAAGGACTGTCTTATCTCTGCTTCCTCCAGGAGGGACGAATTCAGCTTCCAATAACCTTTTCCCATCCGGGGGGTCTCTGAAACATTCAGAGAAAACAAAATCATACAGTGGTCGGAGAACTCCACCTGAACCACGGACACTGCGGAAGAGACGGCTTCCTCCTTTAAATAAAACCTGTCTATCCTAGACCTGCTGCTACCTCGATGAAAGGTGAAACCCGCGTGGCCTGAGGGGCTCCGGATGTGGGCATCCTCTAGGCGAGCTTCCCTGACTATATTACTAAGGGCCACACAGTCATAAGCCAGCCGATCATTGGAACCTCTCCTATCTTGGGACCTCGTGACATTATTGAAGTCCCCTCCAAAGATCACTTGCCGGCTAGTAAAAAGAAAGGGCTTAATCCTCATAAAGAGATCCTTACGGCCCCACTTTGTTTGTGGGGCGTAGATGTTAATGAGCCGGAGCTCTTGAACCTTCATGAAGACATCTAAGATCAGGCACCTCCCCATTTCTAACTCAATGACCCGTCTGCATTCGACCGGAGCGGTAAAAAGGACCGCCACCCCACTATACGGCTCAGCCGCAAGAGACCAGTGGGAGGGGCCGCGCCTCCACTCTCTTCTGGCTTTCACCAGAGAGGCTAGATCTGACAACCTGGTCTCCTGTAAAAAGAAAATGTCGGCTTCAACACGGCCGAGAAAATCAAAGGCTGCGAATCTAGCCGTATCAGACTTTATACTGGCACAATTAATAGATGCCAGCGTCAATGGGGTGAGTGCTGCCATCCTGGGTAATTGAGTTAGACGGCCTTACCCATTATTTTTTCTTGCCCTTCTTCTTCACCGCCTCATCCCCTGAAGAAGAAGGAGCATTCTTACTTTCTTTAGATCTCTTTTTTGACTCAGACTGATCCATCTGGCTCCCATCTCCATCTGGCCCTGAGTTAGCCCTGCCCTCCGAGGAAGATGCCTCAACAGGACAGGACCCAGTTCCCCCTGGAGGCTCCAATCCCTCAGGCACCCCATCCTCGCCACCCCCCTCCAATGAGGGGGAGGAGATGGTATCAAGGACAAGGTACCTGTTCGATAGGTCAATCAGAAGGGGGGCAGGTAAGCTTCCTTTTAGGGCCTGGCCTTTAGCACCTGAAATAGAGGACTGAGACTTCCCCTTTACAACTTTTTTGCCCTTGTCTTTTTTCGGCCTTTAGCTCCCCTCCTCATCCACACTTTCATAGAGGGAGGAATCAGAAAGATCAGCCTCTTTGCCTTCCTCTTCGCGAATCCTCCTAATCTCCTCATCCAACTCATCATCCCCCAGGGTCTCAGCAACATCTGGGCTAGTGACAGGAGCAGGGCCAGGAGCTACCCCCGCCACCTGAGAACTCTCCAGCTCCCTGCTTCTTCTGCGGTTTTCCTCTCTCCTTAGTTTGGCAGGCCCCTTCTTGCTCTTCATTAACCCTGTTGCTCCTTCACCCATGCAAGTACCCTCCCCAGCCGTGGCAACCCTAAAGCTCTCCCCAGCTGGAGCGGCCACCACACGGGAAAAGGCGCTGGGGCAACGGCTGAAAGGGTGTCCTAGGACACCACACAGATGACACCGGATCTGCCCACAGGATGCAGCCAAATGACCAGCCCCACCACACAAAGCGCAAACCTGCACAGTGCAGGCTGCGCTAAAATGGGTAGGACTACCACACCTGTGGCAGACTTTAGGCTGCCCCTGGTAGAAGACTTGGATTCTGTCACGTCCGAGGAAGGCTGCCGATGGGATGTGGGCAACTGTGCTCCCTGAACGCTTAAGTTTGACGGAAAATGTCCAGGCCCCAGACCAGATCCCGTGCTCATCAAGATTTTTCTTGGGCATGTCCGTCACATCCCCATAACGACCGAGCCAGGTCATGATGTCGTAGCAAGAGAGCGACTCGTTGCAGGGTCAAAACGGTCACTCTCTTGGTTTGGTTCTGCCGGGATATCGCTTTTACAGCGAAATCCAGCCAGCCATCTCGTAATTCGACCAGAAAAGTTCAAGACCCTCTGGCCGAACAAAGCTGATGTCGAACTCAGAAGAACCATAGGGGTGAATCAGGGCAAAGATGTCACTCGCCCTGAACTCCATCTGAAGGAGGAGCTCAACCACCCTTGCCCGGGGCGGGCACGCATCTTTACCCCTCCAAATCAGATGGGCCACATTCCTACGGTTACTATCCTGCCCGGGTGTCGGGAGGGACCACATCACCTCCCCATTCTGTTCTCGGAAGGCACCCAGACCATGCCTCTCTATCCAAAAAGACAGGTCAACCGAACCCCTCCCTTCTACCTCAATTGACCTATCACCCTTATGCAGAGCCTCCAGGAGGCGCCGCTGCAAGTGACCCCCAGAACCAGATGGAGACGGGGACCCTCTTGATTCCCCGGCAGCGACGCTGGCATAGCTTCTAGCAGTCACCACCAGGGGGGCAGCCGAACCAGCAGTACTCTTTACTGATCCAGTGACATCCCTTTGCCCGCCTCCAGCACTCTTCTCTTGCACACCGCTAGCATCCCTCTCTTGTACACCTCTAGCACCCCTCTCTCACACACCGCTAGCATCCCTCTCTTGCACACCGCTAGCACCCCTCTCTCGCACACCGCTAGCACCCCTCTCTTGCACACCGCTAGCACCCCTCTCTCGCACACCGCTAGCACCCCTCTCTCGCACACCACTAGCACCCCTCTCTTGCACACCGCTAGCACCCCTCTCTTGCACACCGCTAGCACCCCCCTCTTGCACACCGCTAGCACCCCTCTCTTGTACTCCTCTAATGCCCCACTCTTGCACACTGCTAACATTTTCATGCAACATACCATCACCAAAATTTTCACTCTCTTTTGCACTCTTCCCTTTCACACTATTATCCTGGCTAAACTTTCCTGAGCTGGCCGAGTTATTTGCGTATGCCACGGGGGTTTGTGCTGCTGGTCCCGCCCCCGATGACCGCTTTTTCGGTTCTGGCGATGTTACTTCCAGTTCCAGTGATGACACTTCCTTCAACGCCGATGATGTTCCCAGTGAGAACTGCTTCACACTGGGTGGGAGCTGTCCCTCCGGACGCACCCCCACCCCTCCTACAGCAGCCGACGTGCAGGGATTCCCCACAGCGTCAGTGCAACCTTCAGGAGCCACCTCACCCAACCGCCCGGGCTTTTCTACCAATCCAGACGCATGGACACTCCCCCCCCCTCACAGAGGAGTGCCCTGCTACGCCCAGATCGCTCAGGGGACCGCCCCCCGAGCAGACAGCAACATCACCAAGCTCCGGCACTAGGACACGCCCCCTGCCCACCTGGGGTGGTCCTGCAGCATCGGAGTCGCCCACCTTAAGCCTGTCCTGCCCTTCCCTACCGGCAGGACAGGCGGGCTCCTTGGCGTCTGCAGCCATCTTAGAAACCTTATCCACCACGTACCCCCCATGCTGGCCCCGCTTTACAGCAAAAGCGGGGTCGGGCAGACTGGGGGGCCCACTAGCCTGAACCACCTTTTCAGATGGCCCAGACTGCTGGAGAGAAGAATAAACAAGTCTGGTGACCTCTCCTTTTTTCCTTTTATTTCTCCTCTTCCTCTTGCCCTTCACCTCAGTATCTGGGCCCAAGTCATTTCCAAATGAGAAGTTCTCAAAATGGGTAGGTGACTCTTGGAGCACAATCGCCTTCAGCAATCCGCCACCAATTAACCCATTGCTGCTGCCGCTGTCGTCACTGCTGTCATCTGACGTTACAGGCAGGGCTACCTGAGCAGGATTTATGTATGAACTCTGGGTTGTGTCCTCCTCCATTTCACTCTCCTCTGCACCACCATCTTGCTTCTCTTTAGCACCTTCCTCAGCACTGTCCTCTCTTTCTCCACCACCATCTTCCTCCACACTGTCCTCCTCAGCACTGTTCTCTCTTTCTCCTCCACCATCCACCTCCACACCATCCTCCTCTGCACTGCTTTCGCTGTGACTGACCTCCTCCTCTCTTTCTGGGTTCTGCTGGCCTCTGAACCGACTTTCATTGCAGAGTTTTTCTCTGAAGATACCAGCCCCTTCCATGATCTCCATCCTCACCCTTTCTACCTCCTCAACATCTTTTTTCAGGGTGCGCACTTTAGCCGAATACACTGGCCTTAGATTTTTTGAGGTGTAATCAGCCTGGTAACGGGCAAATTTGAAGTCCTCTCTTAGCCCACAAAGCATTTTGCCAAGACGCTCATACTCCGCCATTTTTGCTTGGAGTCGGGACCCAAAAGTGGCCAAAGACTCCCTGGGACCCAATACCCCCCATTGCTGGGGTTCAGAGGTACCTTGCCTCCCCATGTTTCTCCTCAACTCCTCACCTTCATGCAGGCCTTTACCTGCAGCCTTGCTTGTAGCCTTCCTTGCAGCCTTGCGGCTTCCAGATATGGACGGTGGAGTTGGTTCTGCATTTCTGCGGATCCTGGAGGATCTCCGTACCCCATCCTGGGAGTTGGCCGTTGCAATGTCACCTCCACCTCCCGCCGGCCTGGTACGGGAGGTGGGGACGTTGGGGTTCATGCAGGGAAGCCCTTCCCCGAAGGCTGCCACAAACTTGGGGGGGGGGGAGGGCTGGTGAAAATCCTGCTGCTCTCTGGTTCTCCTGGAGCTGACGATCACACAACCACACCCTGAACAGGAAGTAGTGCAACAGCTGGAGACACCCTATTTGGGAAGCACTGCTGTAGGGTAATTTGGAGGTCGATACAAATCCCTAATTTAGGCCTCAAATGCACATGGTGCTCTTTCACTTTGGAGCCCTCTCATATTTCAAGGCAACAGTTTTGGGTTACAAATTTTTTTTCTCTTCTTTTACCCCTTAAGAAAAGGTAAATTTTGGGTCTACACCAGCATGTTAGTGTAAACAGAGTGTACCATATACATTTGAGGCCTAAATTGGTGATTTGCACAGGGGTGGCTGGTAGTTACAGCAGTTCTGACATAAACATAAAAAACACCCATATGTGACCCCCATTTAGATAACTACACCCCTCACGTAAAGTAACAAGGGGTATAGTGAGCCTTAACATCCCACAGGTGTTTGACAAATTTTTGTTAAAGTTGGAGGTGAAAATAAAATTTATTTTATTTTTTTCCCTAAAATGCTATTGTTACCCCAATTTTATCATTTTCACAAGGGGTAATAGGAGAAAAAGCCCCGCAAAATTTGTAACCCCATCTCTTGTGAGTCAGAAAATACCCCACATGTGGATGTAAAGTGCTCTGTGGGTGAACTACAGGGCTCAGAAGAAAAGGAGCACCATTGGGCTTTTGGAGAGAGAATCTGGCTGAAATTGGAAGCCATGTGTGTTTAGGCCACCATGGTGCCAGAACAGTGAACCCCCCCCCCCCCCACACACACACACACACACACACATGTGACCCCATTTTGGAAACTACACCCCTAATAAGAAGTGCAGTGAGCATTTACATCTCACAGGTGTCTGATAGATTTTTTTGAGCAGTGGTCTGCCAAAAGAAAAATGAAAATTTCATTTGCACAGCCCACTGTTCCAAAGATCTGTCAAATGCCAGTGGGGTTTAACCCCTTAAGGAACCAGCCCATTTTCACCTTAAGGACCCAGCCATTTTTGCACATCTGACCACTGTAACTTTAAGCATTAATAACTCTGGGATGCTTTTACTTTTCATTCTGATTCTGAGATTGTTTTTTCGTGACATATTCTACTTCATGTTAGTGGTAAATTTTTGTTGAGGCTTGCATCATTTCTTGGTGAAAAATTCCAAAATTTGATGAAAAAATGGAACATTTAGCATTTTTGTAACTTTGAAGCTCTCTGCTTGTAACAAAAACAGACATTCCAAATAAATTATATATTGATTCACAGATACAATATGTCTACTTTATATTTTCATCATAAAGTTGACAGGTTTTAACTTTTAGAATATATCAGAGGGCTTCAAAGTTCAGCAACACTTTTCCAAATTTTTCACAACATTTTTTAAATTGGAATTTTTCAGGGATCAGTTCAGTTTTGAAGTGGATTTGAAGGGCCTTCATATTAGAAATACCCCACAAATGACCCCATTATAAAAAACTGCACCCCTCAGAGTATCCAAAATGACATTTGGGTAAGTGTGTTAACCCTTTAGGTGTTTCATAGGAATAGCAGCAAAGTGAAGGAGGAAATTCAAAATCTCCATTTTTTACACTCGCATGTTCTTGTAGACCCAGTTTTTGAATTTTTACAAGGGGTAATAGGAGAAAAAGCCCCCCAAAATTTGTAACCCAATTTCTCTAGAGTAAGGAAATACCTCATATGTGTATGTAAAGTGTTCGGCTGGTGCAGTAGAGGGCTCAGAAGGGAAGGAGCAACAATGGGATTTTGGAGAGTGAATTTTTGCTGAAATGGTTTTTGGGGGGCATGTCACATTTTGGAAGCCCCTATGGTGCCAGAAGAGCAGAAAACCCCCACATGGCATACCATTTTGGAAACTACACCCCTCAAGCCACGTACCAAGGGGTCCAGTGAGCCTTAACACCCCACAGGTCTTTTACGACTTTTCGTTAAATTTGGATGTGTAAATGAAAAAAAAAAAAAAAAAAGTTTCACTTCCAGGCAGTGGAAGAGAGGTGGTTGTGGTTGTGATAAATATAAAGCAAATACACTATGTTGAGCTAGCGACTGTTTGTCTGTATACAAGAGTGTGAAGCATACAAGTGAGTGAGTATAAAAGTGAGGGGACTTAAATTTAAGGGACTTTAAATTCAGGAAGTTTAAATTGAAATATTTGATTTTTTTTTCTTTTCTGTTAATTTTTGCAATCCCCAAATCTAGTATGACCTCCATGTTGGAAAAGGCAGTCCAGTGTGCATCTTGCGCAATGTATGCAATCCTTGAACAACAGTTTGAGGGTGCATATTGTTGTGCGAGATGTGTGCGAGTTGCTCATTTAGAAGCCCAGATCCTGGATCTAGAGGAGCAACTGGCAACACTGAGATGCATTGACAACCCGCAGAGTAGTCTCCTGCTCACTGAGCAGGTACTCTCTGGGGTCGAGGTGGGGAGGGATAGTGGGACGGAGGGGCAGGACAGTCAGGCAGTTAGCTGGGTTACAGTTAGAAAACGGGGTAGAGGGAAAAGTGTCAGGGAGGCTAGTCCTGAACTGGCACACCCCAACAAGTTTGCCCAGTTGGCAGATGAGGGGGATGTCATTTCAGAGCTAGCGGTACTGCAGCAGGACTCTGCCTCTGACCGCCAGGGGGGTGTCTGCTCCAGTAAGGAGGGAGGGAGGAGAGCAGGGCAGGCCAGACAGGTACTGGTAGTGGGGGACTCAATTATTAGGGGGACAGACAGGGTGATCTGTCACAAAGACCGGGATAGCCGAACAGTGTGTTGTCTTCCTGGCGCTCGAGTTCGGCACATCGCGGATCGGGTTGACAGGTTGCTGGGTGGGGCTGGAGAAGACCCAGCAGTCATGGTACATATTGGCACCAATGACAAAGTAAGAGGTAGATGGAGTGTCCTTAAAAATGATTTCAGGGACTTAGGCTGCAAGCTTAAGGCAAGGACCTCCAAGGTAGTATTTTCTGAAATATTACCTGTACCACGAGCCGTACCAGAGAGGCTGCGGGAGATAAGGGAGGTAAACAAGTGGCTCAGAAGCTGGTGTAGGAAGGAGGGGTTTGGGTTCATGGAGAACTGGGCAGACTTCGACTTTAAAGGAAACAGATTTCTGACTATAGCTAAAGACCATTATCTGTCCCAAATGGTGCAGGGCCTGACCAGAGGGGGCGCCCTACTAGACTTAATATTTTCCAACGTACTGAAACTGGCAGAGTAATTAATGTGCAAGTAGATGGACACCGAGGAAATAGTGATCATAATGTAATACATTATAACTTGTTCTTCAATAAGGGAATCTCTCGAGGGGCCACAAAAACAATGAACTTTCGAAAAGCAAAGTTCGATCAACTCAGAGAAGCCCATAACAATATAAAATGGGATATTGTCCTCAAAAAGAACAATACTGACACTAAATGGGAGACTTTAAAAAATATCTTAAATTTTCACTGTAAGATGTATATACTTTATAGGAATAAAAGGGTCAGAAATAAAAGAAAACCAATATGGATGAATAAAAATGTTAAGGGGGCAATAAATGACTAAAATAAAGCATTTCAGTTACTAAAACAGGACAGCAGTGAAGAAGCATTAAAAAGCTATAGAGAAAAATGTGAAATATGTAAAAAACAGATAAAAGCCGCAAAAATAGAGACAGAAAAATGAAAGTGTTGGCCCTTTAAAAAATGATGAGGAAGAAATTATAAACGGGGATCAGGAAAAAGCAAATATACTAAAATTCTTCTCCACTGTATTCACTGAGGAAAATGAAATGCCAGGTGAAATACAGTGTGATAAGGTAAACTCCCCAGTACAGGTCACCTGTCTAACCCAGGAAGAAGTACAGTGCCACCTACAAAAAATCAAAATAGACAAATCACCAGGTCCAGATGGCATTCACCCCCATGTTCTAAAGGAATTAAGTAATGTAATAGACAGACGCGGAGGTGTTGAGGGGCATGTGTGGAACTCCGCTACTCCTTGCTGGGATTTGAATAGACTGGCCCAGACCCTTTCTTGTGGATGGAGAGTGGAGCTGAGTAAAACGATCAGACTTTACATGTGATGAATATCTAACAGTGCAGAAGCCGGTGAAACCATTGATTAATACCCCGGCAATATTCTGAACAGCAGCAGCCTCTTGCACTGGCCCCATGTGGAATGGACAATATTGGATGCCTGACTCTCTGCCTGGTCACTCCTCCTAGCGATTTGGAGAAACCGGGACTCATGGACTAAATTGAACAACTTGGTCTTAGCAGAATTCCTCTCTCATGAATTTGGACCCCTCCTTGGACCCAATAAGATCAGTGACTCTGGGGGGTGATTGCACTGTCTACCAGGGGGAGCGTGAATACGCTAATGATTCCGTAGTTGCATATTAGTATGCTATATTTGGTGGTGGATATTTCTGGATCAGGGTGTGATACCCAAGGTTTTAAGCGCTCCCCAGAGCCATATGGGACTGTGAATTCTTACTTTTGTATGCTGTAAATAACGGGATTTAAATTCTCGAGTGGGAGAGGCCTATGGTGTATAAAGTTGCTAAGTTGGTCCGTGATATCCCCGTAGTGATACATACAACCCACAAATATAAAGTGAAGAGAAATAGTGGGTGAAATGGCCCCTAAGGTGAACCCCAGAAGATCAGGGGGTAGCTCGCCACAAAAAGATAAGGGGGCTATGGGTAAATTGGATAAAATATGGAAGTCTCCAGCTGTGGGTATAAAAACTAGAACCCAGAAGGATCTCTCCCCTAGTAAAACAGGCTCTAGGTACTCGGTCTTGGAGGTGGAAGAAACTGAGGAAGGGCAGTCTGTGCCCCCTATGGGAACACAGATGTTGGAGGAGATCTTGGGAGGGGTGAAAAAACTAATTGTGCAATTGAGGAGATAAATAAACAATTAGGTGTGGTATCTACCGAGGTATCTCTGATAAGACACGATATGACTAAAATGAGAGATAGGATTTCCAGACTGGAGGAAGAAGCCCCTAAAACAGAAAATAGGATTAAGGTTTTGGAGGAGGAGGTTAATGACTTGAAAAAGGAGAGGACATCTGTTAAAGATAAGCTCACAGACCTTGAGGATAGATCCAGACGTTGTAATATAAGGATGGTGGGGTTTCCTGAGGGGGTGGAGGGGGGGGGGGACTCTGCCATACAGTTTCTTAGTAGGTGGTTGAAGGAGGGGATAGGGGAAGGGCATCTTACCCCAATGTTTGGGATTGAACGAGCTCATCGGTGCCAAGGCGTATTCCCCCTCCGGGGGGTCCCCCTAGGACAATCCTAATTAAGTTATATACCTCCCAGGACAGGGATACTATCCTTAGGAAGGCAAGAGAGATGAGGGACCTACAGTATAATGGACAGAATATTTTTCTATATCCGGATTTCTCTTGGGAGACCCAGAGGAAAAGGGCATCCTTTCGGGAGATAAAAAGGCGGCTAAAGAACGCAGGGGTGCCCTTCTCTCTGCTGTTTCCAACGAGACTCCGGGTTGAGCATAAGGGAAAGGTAACAATATTTGGAACCCCACAAGAAGTCTCAGATTGGATGGATAAATAAGGCATCTAATATAAGGCACTACTGTGGCATTAGGGGTTGGAAGTATTAGTTGAGTAATAATGTTACGTCTCGGGGGGAGGGGTTGGGGGGTTCTCTGGGGTGTCACTAGGATAGGAGTGCATAGTAGAAGTACGGTGCATTATGGGGAGAGGGGGGGGTGCGGGTGGGGAAGGATAAGGGAAAGGAGGGAGGGATGGCACGGGATGATCAAAAGAGGGTTTTTTTTTTTTTCTCTCTCTTCTTCTTCTCTCTTTTCTTTTTTCTCTTAGGCAAATATATCTATGCTTAAATTATTAGCCTGGAACATACGAGGTATGTCGGATAGAATTAAAAAGTGTGCAGTCTTCGATTATATTCGGAGGTGCCTTCCTGCGATCATATGTTTAGTTGAGACCCATAGGTCAAGAGATGAGCAGATACTTCCAAGGAAGTGGGCCAAAGAAGAATACCACTCCAGACTCTCTTCCTACTCCATGGGAGTATCAGTATATGTTCACAGGAGGGTACCATTCGAGACTAAGAATGCAAAGGTAGATAAGTATGGTCGATATGTATTTCTTTATGGAATATGGGAAGATAGGGCAGTCATCTTGGCTTTTGTTTATATTCCTCCATCTTTTAGAGTGGATGTTCTGAGGGACCTCGTGAGCTATAGCGTAAGTAAGACACATTCGGCATTATGGATAGTTGGAGATTTGAACAATGTAATAGACCCTAGTATGGACAGATACAAATTAGGTAGGAATGTAGGGGGGAACGAAACAGCATTGGCGAGATACTGTGGAGAGATGAATTGGGTTGATGGGTGGCGGTAACTAAACCCAGGAGTAAGACAGTACTCATGTTTTAGTACCTCATATAACACCGCTTCCCGAATTGACTTATGACTGTGTGATAAGAATGCAATGACCTGGACCAGCAGGGTGCAGTATAAAGCTAAAACCCTATCGGACCATTGCCCAGTGGTGGTGGAAATTGGAGGTAAGGTAATGGGTGGGAAAAGGTTGGGCTTTCGGCTCAACCCCCACTGGATTGAATTAGTGGGCGACCAGGACTGGTTTAGACAGGAAATAGAGGCATTCTGGGAGATTAATCATAAGTCCGCAAACCCTCAGGTGGTATGGGATACTATGAAGGCATACTTGAGGGGCCTATATATAGGGCGAATCAATAAAAAAAAAAAAGGAATTCTCACAGGAAGAATCAGTACTGAATAGTAAAGTGGCAACATTAGAAGCAGGGATAGAAGAGGATAGTGGGGGGAACAGCTGTTAGAACTGAAGGCAGCTCAAGAGGAATATAAAGAATATCTACTTAAAAAGGCACAAAATAAACTATTCTTCAGTGGGCAATTTAATTTCTTTGAGAAAGGGAAACCAAATAAGACACTGTCAAGATTACTTAAAAATCAAGGCGACGAATGTGGTATTATGGCTCTGAGGAGGGAGGATGACAGCATAACCACAGATAGAGAAGAAATAGCCCAAATGGTTGGCTCTTTTTTCTCCAATCTCTATATGGGCAGCTATATTAATAGGGCGGAGGTAGCGGAATTCTTGAGGGGAATTAATATTCCGAGTTTGACAGAGGATGTCAGGGACTCCCTGGATGACCCAATCTCCCTCCAGGAATTGGAGGAGGCATTGGCATCAATCCAAGGGAATACATCCCCTGGGTCTGACGGCATTCCTTTCTAGATATATAGAATATACTCAATCCTGCTGCTTCCAAAACTGCTGGGTATCATTAATGAATCCTGGAGGGGGGGGGGGGGTTCTCCCTAAATCTATGTGTGAGGCTAATATTAGACTCATTAGGAAAAAAGATAAGGATCCCTTGGATTTGGGCTCATATCTCCTTGCTTAATACAGATATAAAGATAATAGCGAAAGCACTGGCAAGGAGATTGGATAAAGTAGTGGAGGTAGTGGTGGGCGGTGACCAGGGAGGGTTTAGGTCAGGAAGAACGGTTCATGACAATATCCACCAGGTGTATGAAGCAATCCAGAGTGGATCCCGTGGCCCCCGCTCCATTCTGTCATTGGATGCTACTAAAGCTTTTGACAGGGTGGAGTGGGAATACCTCTGGGAAGTTTTGAAAAGGGTTAGGGTGGGCCCGAGGTTTTTGAGTTATATTCAGCTACTATACACTAACCCCGAGGCGAGTGTGGTGGTAGATGGAACCCCCTCCTACCCATTCAAACTAAGTAGAGGAACAAGGCAGGGCTGCCCCCTCTCACCCTTTTTATTTTTAATTTATATTGAACCCTTAGCGGCTTGGATAAGAGATAATGATGTTTATGAGGGATTTGGAGTAAATGGAGAGAAGAGTAAGATCTTGTTATTTGTAGATGATATCCTCCTTTTTGTAACTAACCCACAAGAAAAAATACATCGTATCATTAAGATGTTCGAGGCATTTGCCCCTCTATCTGGGTTGGACATAAATTGGAGTAAATCTACTATGCTCCCCCTGGATGAAGATATGGGGGAGACGGTGGGAAGACTATCCGTGTTAAAAAAAAATGAATGTCTCCATTATCTGGGAGTAAAAATAGCAGCCACGAATGATAGGTTTGTGATTAACAATATACTGCCCCTTTTGAATAGTTTAGCGAAGAGAGTAGAAGTATGGATTAAAATGCCCTTCTCTATGTCAGAAAGGATGGCGATAATAAAAATGGTGGTCCTCCCACAGATCCTTTTTTTTCTTGCTACCTCGCCAGTGTGGATCGGCAAATGCTGGTTCCGGAAGATAGAAGTGATACTGGGTAGATTGTTATGGGGAACAAAAAGGGTTCGTCTGAAGTACAGATATTTTATGGCCCCTGGAGATAGGGGGGGATTGGATATGCCCAATTTCTTTGTTTATTACATGGCCGCGCAGTTGGTACGAATCGTGAATTGGAGAAATTTTAGATATCTGGAGAAGATTGTAGTAGATAAGGAGAAAGTGAACATATATGAGGTGTTGGAATGAGATGATTATGAGGAGAGTGGGTCAAATAACACGATGTTATTGTATAAATATAGGAAAGTATGGGAAAGATTAAAGGGAGAATTACATGTAGGAAATAGTTTTGGGTTCACACCCCTATGGGGTAACAATAAATTTAAAGAATTGGTGAAGTGTGAGTCAACTTTTTGGGATAGTAAGGGTATAAAACGACTGGAACAATTATTTGATAAAGGACAACTCTTTTCATTTGAGCACATAAAAAGGGGGTATGATATTAGTGATAACGATTGGCTGTACTATTGGCAAGTTAGTCATGCAGTCCATAACACGATAGATAAGGAGATATATGTAGCACAGAAACACAATTTCATAGAAGCACTAACTCAAATAGAGCACTTTAAAAAAAAAAAGGAATATCAATTTTGTATAAGAAATTAAATAAGATTATTGGAGTAAGGGGGATCGACAGAATTAAAGACAAATGGTCCGGAATAGTGGGTACTGTGTCTGAGGAAGATTGGGACATTATGGCCCAAAATATAAGCAAGGTTTCTCGTAATATGGAACATAAAATTACACAATTTAAGATATTACACAAGACCCACTATTCCGCGCTTCATTTACATAGGATAGGGGTGAGAATCACTTCACAGTGTGTTAAATGTGGTTTGGAAGAGGCGGACTATTTACATAGTTTTTGGTTGTGTGAGAAGATATCTGTTTTCTGGGAATCTGTAATAAAAGAGGTAGAAAGTAAAATCCCTGTGAAGGTACCTCGTACGATAGAGTTTATACTGCTGGGAGCTATTGGTAAGATGGGCAAATTTGATTAGACATACTCTTGGATGTAAACAAGTATGGATTTGGCTTCTATGGCTTTTGCTTTTCTTCCGATTGGTGATGTTGTTTTATCGGATTTGTACAATGTATTTTTGTAATTGTTTAATATTAAAATAAAAAAAATATAAAAAAAAAGTAATGTAATAGACAGACCCCAATTTTTAATATTCAGGGACTCTATAGTGACAGGGACTGTTCCCCAGGACTGGCGCATGGCAAATGTGGTGCCAATATTTAAGAAGGGGTCAAAAGGTGACCCCGGGAATTATAGACCTGTTAGTTTAACCTCGGTAAATTGTTTGAGGGTTTCCTAAGAGATGCTATTTTGGAATATCTTGATAAAAATAAATGTATGACCCTGTATCAGCATGGATTTATGAGGGATTGATCCTGTCAAACTAACCTGATCAGCTTTTATGAGGAGGTGAGCACAAGACTGGACCAGGGGCAATCGCTGGATGTCGTATATCTGGATTTTTCCAAAGCATTTGATACGGTTCCACATAAAAGGTTGGTGCATAAAATGAGAAGGTTTGGGCTGGGGGAGAATGTGCGCAAGTGGGTAAGTAACTGGCTCAATGATAGGAAACAGAGGGTGTTTATTAATGGTACTTATTCTGATTGGGTGACTGTTACTAGTGGGGTACCACAGGGGTCCGTCTTGGGTCCTGTCCTATTTAATATATTCATGAATGACCTTGCAGAGGGGTTGAATAGTAAAGTAGCAATCTTTGCAGATGACACCAAACTCTGTAAAGTGGTAAACACTATAGAGGACAGTGCACTGTTACAAATGGATCTGGATAGGTTGGAGGTTTGGGCTGGGAAGTGGCAGATGAGGTTCAACACTGATAACTGTAAGGTAATGCAAAAATCCGAGCTGGGATTATGTATTAAATGGAAGAACACTTAGGACGACTGACATGGAAAAGGACGTAGGAGCCTTAGGTAACAGTAAACTTAGCTGTAGTGACCAGTGTCGGGCAGCTGCTGCCAAGGCTAATAAAATCATGGGGTACATCAATAGGGGCATAGATGCCGACGACAAGGAAATAATTCTACCGCTGTACAAATCACTAGTCAGTCCTCACATAGAGTACTGTGTACAGTACTGAGCACCAGTGTACAAGAAAGATATAGTGGAGCTGGAGAGGGTTCAAATCCCACTAAGGACAACAATAAATAAAGACTTATTATTATTATTATTATTATTATTATAATAACGTCAGCAGAGAGCACTGTGCTCGTGATGTCATCAGAGAGCATTCCAAAAAGAAAATAATTTCCTCTGTAGTATTCAGCAGCTAATAAGTACAGGAAAGATTACGATTTTTTAATAGAAGTAATTTACAAATCTGTTTAACTTTCCGGAGCCAGTTGATTTAAAAGAAAAAAAAGGTTTTCACCGGAGTACCCCTTTAACCCCTTCATGACCCAGCCCATTTTCACCTTCAGGTCCTGGGCATTTTTTGAAAATCTGACCACTGTCACTTTAAACATTAATAACTCTGGAATGCTTTTACTTATCATTCTGATTCCGAGAACTGCTGTAACAATCAGCCACCCCTGTGCAAATCGCCTCAAATGTACATGGTGCACTCTCCCTTCTGAGCCTTGTTGTGCGCCCCCAGAGCACTTTGCGCCCACATATGGGGTATCTCCATACTCGGGAGAAATTGCATTACAAATTTAGAGGATCTTTTTTCCCCTTTTACCTCTTGTGAAAATGAAAAGTATAGGGCAACACCAGCATGTCAGAGTAAAAAAATTATTTTTTTACACTAAAATGCTGGTGTAGACCCCAACTTCACCTTTTCATAAGGGGTTAAAGAAGAAAAAGCCCCCCAAAATTTGTAAGGCAATTTCTCCCGAGTACGGCAATACCCCATATGTGTCCCAAAACTGTTGCCCTGAAATACGACAGGGCTCCAAAGTGAGAGAGCGCCATGCGCATTTGAGGCCTGAATTAGGGATTTGCATAGGGGTGGACATAGGGGTATTCTATGCCAATGATTCCCAAACAGGGTGCCTCCAGCTGTTGCAAAACTCCCAGCATGCCTGGACAGTCAATGGCTGTCCGGCAATACTGGGAGTTATTATTTTGCAACAGCTGGAGGCTCCGTTTTGGAAACAGTAGCGTACCAGACGTTTTTCATTTTTTTGGGGGAGGGGGGCTGTGTAGGGATAATGTGTATATGTAGTGTTTTTTACTTTTTATTTTAGGTTAGTGTTAGTGTAGTGTAGTGTTTTTAGGGTACAGTCACATGGGCAGAGGTTCACAGCAAGTTTGCCGCTGGGAGTTTGAGCTGCAGCGCAAATTTTGCGCCATCTCAAACTTGCAGCACTCACTGTAAACCTCCGCCCATGTGAGTGTACCCTGTACATTCACATTGGGGGGAGGGGGCAAACATCCAGCTGTTGCAAACTCCGAGCATGCCCTTTGGCTGTCCGTGCATGCTGGGAGTTGTAGTTTTGCAACAGCTGGAGGCACACTGGTTTGGAAACACTAAGTTAAGTAATAAACTTTCAAGTGTTTTGCAACCAAACTTAGCGTTTCCAAACCAGTGTGCCTCCAGCTGTTGCAAAACTACAACTCCCAGCATGCATGGTCTGTCACTGCATGCTGGGAGTTATAGTTTTGCAACAATTGAAACAGCTGGAGGCACTGAGGTAGGAAACGGACAATGTTTCCCAACTAGTGTGCCTCCAGTTGTTGCAAAACTACAACTCCCAGCATGCCCAGACTGCCCAAGCATGCTGGAAGTTGTAGTTCGGCAATATCTGAAGGATCAGATGTTGCCGAACTACAACTTCCAGCATGCTTGGGCAGTCTGGGCATGCTGGGAGTTGTAGTTTTGCAATATCTGGAGGTCCACAGTTTGGAGACCACTGTATAATGGTCTCCAATCTATGCTCTTCCAGATGTTAGAGAACTACAACTCCCAGCATGCCTGGACAGACTGAGCATGCTGGGAGTTGTAGTTTTGCAACATCTGGAACAGCACAGATTGGAGACCATTATACAGTGGTCTCCAAACTGTGGACCTCCAGATGTTGCAAAACTACAACTCCCAGCATGCCCAGAAAGCCAAAGGCTGTCTGGGCATGCTGGCAGTTGCCGTTTTGAAACTCCCAGAGGCAGCAGTAAGATCGCTTTACGGCGATCTCACTGCTGCCAATGAAGATGCCGCACTGCTGCCGGAAACTCACCTCCGGGACGCAGCGCCGCCGGGACCGCCTGGAGGACGTCGCTCGCAACGGGACCACTCGGGACACCGCATGGTCGGGTAAGTGATGCCGGGGGATGGTTAAGGGACACTTAGCAGAGCGGTGTGTCCCCCGATCCCCGTGATCGGGACTTACACACCGCGCTGCTAAATATTCTGATAGCGAAACGCTGCTATTAGCTAGTCAGAGTTGACCAGCTGATAGCAGCGATCGCTGGGGGGGGGGGGGGGGGGGATGAAACCCCCCGTGGTCGCATGGTAAGATGGCTGGCTATCAGTGATAGCCACCATCTTACCGGGTGCTGCGGGATGCCGCGAGTAGCGGCAAAAATGTTCATGACGTACCTGTATGTCATGGGTCGGGAACACCTTGCCACCCATGACGTACAGGTATGTCATAGGTCGGGAAGGGGTTAATGGTATAGAGAACTGTGTCTAGTGCATTAACTCTGATTTTTTGCCCATTGAAACCAGTAGGCCCATTGTGGTCTATGGGGAAAGCTGCTGAGTTGCCCATAGCAACCAATCAGATCGCTTCTTTCATTTTTGAAAAAGTCTCTGAAAAATGAAGGAAGTAATCTGATTGGTTGCTATGGGCAACTCAGAAACTTTTCCAGGAAAATATGCTGAGTTGCCCATAGCAACCAATCAGATCGCTTCTTTCATTTTGCAAAGGCATTGTGAAAAATGAAAGAAGCAATCTGATTGGTTGCTATGGGCAACTGCACAACTCTTCCTCTACACTGGTCTTGATGAATCTCCCCCATAGAGGGAGATTTATCAAAACCTGCCCAGAGGAAAAGTTTCTGAGTTGCCCATAGCAACCAATCAGATCGCTTCTTTCATTTTTGAAAAAGCCTCTGAAAAATGAAGGATATTTTTGAGATTTTGGAAGCTGGGATACTCACTACACCCATGCATATCTAGATAATTAAGTATGGGGGGAACTTAAATTTATTTTTTAAATCACATGGAGTTTTGACTTTACTTCATTATGGTCGAATAAAGCACTTAAAGAATTCCTTAAAATTAAAGATTCACTCTTTTGGATGAAAAGGGGCTTATTTATGTAAATCAATTATACGCTTTAGGTCAAATAAAGTCGTTTGAAGAGATAGCCCATAAGTGTGTGGGGGGAAGACAATCAGAAACATTGTTTTTTACAAATAAGTAACACAGATCATAAAGCAATAAAAGGAGAGATTGGAGATTTCAGGGATTCTATATATAAGAAAAGTTTAATTAGACTATTTCCTTATGCGAAGTTGCTGTCTGGGCATGCTGGGAGTTGTTGTTCTGCAGCGGTTGGGGGTTCACAGCTTGAAGACCACTGCTATAGCGGGTGCAAATGTATCTGAGCCCTGGAACTCAAATAATGTGAAATATGAGATGATCAAAATGGAGCCCCTGCACTAATTACTTGGGTTCTGAGGTCTGTAAGGTCCATAGTAAAAACATCAGGTTCTGTCTATAGCAGATACTAAATCATGGCAGCTCAAAGAAACAAGCAGTCATTCTGACATGTCACATGTGATGTCATAGACAGCTGGAGGCCTGACATTACACTGACAGCCGCCCGAGCCTTCAGTCTGTTCCAGTGCGATTAGTGAGAATAGTGAGATTAGCGTCTTCTTTTTCTACTTGTCTGAAATGGAGCTAAAAGGACTGGGGTTCGTCCCCCTCCTGTTGGCGTTTTGGTGTGCGGCCTGGCTTGCCACCAGCTACATCATGACGGTCGTCCTCGGCCATGCAGCCTCGCCACTGATGAGCATCAGGTAAGATAAACAAGCACATGATTCTTATTTCATGGGTTGGGAGTGAGGAAATATCCATAATAACATTGGTTTCTTTTCCTTCACAGTGACGTGGGAAATGTCTTTCCCGAAAGCATATTATTCAGAATTGGATTCATAGGGACGTCCATTGGCACTTTGGTACTAACCTTTCTTATTTATAAGTATATGGTTATGCATACTGAAGAGTTCAGGGGTCATCAGGTCCTGATCCAGAGGATCCTGCTGGCCATTGTGTGGGCCTCCTGTTTTTCCACAGCTGTTATGCATGTATTGTCCCCCGAAGAATATCCCAGGATACACTTTGTCAGCACGATAATTTCCATTACATGTGAAGCCTTATACTACCTTGGGCAGTCCATCCAGATGTATAAATTACCAGGAGCAAAAAAAGTCATCCACCATAGTAGATGCACCTGCTGTGGCCTGACTTTTGTCTGTGTAGTTTTCTATTTTGGATATGAAACATTAAAGGAATTATTCCATAATGATGAAGACTGGGACGAGATCCGTGAAATCCCCATCATAATCATCGAGTGGGTGATGCTTCTACTGATCCTGATAAACATCGTGACCTATTATTTCACCATGCAGAGGTTATTGTTGACCGTCTCCAGAAACAGCTGCACACTCTCTCTTAGAGTAAAAATTGATGACTTCGGGGTGTAGACCACCACGGGGGCCATCAAGTGGACTTCTGGGAGAGATACTGCACAGGACACGGAAAACATCTAAAGAAGAATAACTGGGGGACTACATATGGTGCCAGTAATCATGACACAATAATATGAGCTGGTGATATTACCTATACAAAAAAAAATAAAAAAAAATGTAAAAAAAATATTGGTGTGTGAAGTGTAATACCTAGTTAGAAAAACAGAATCAATTTCATCATTATAACCCCCCTCTGCATTACCCTGTTTATTATTTTTCAAGCAAGCACTTTGTTCTAATTCGTCCACTCTCTGGCGTGCTCCTTGTATAAGGGGTTTGGGATACCCTTTTTGTTTAAAACGATCCTCCAGGTTCTCTAGTTGTTGTAGGTATTTTTGTGTGGAAGAACAATTCCTTCGGATTCTTTTCATTTGACCTAATGGAATGTTCTTCTTCCATTATTTAAGATGGCAACTGTTAAAGTCGAGGTATCTGTTTGCATCCACCTCCTTAAAATAGTTGGCAGTATGCGAACAGCCATCCTGAATATAGATATTTAAATCCAGGAACTCACATTTTTTGGGGGACTGATGCAGCGCTGCCTTTGGATATCTCTGGCTCTGCCATAGCGCTTTTTTTGAGGGGGCGTGTCGGCTGCCCCTTCGTCTGGTGGTCAACACTAGTGTTGCTCGCAAATATTCGCAATGCGCGAATTCGCGAATATTCACCAATATAGCACTATATATTCGAAATTACGAATATTGTTTTTTCCCCCCACAGTACACATCACAGTGATCATCCCTCTCTGCTTCCAGCTTGTGTGGTGTAAAGAAGGCTCTAATACTGCTGTGTGAGACTGGCGTACAAATTTTCGCATATGGGAAAATTTGCATATGCAAATTTTCGTTTATGCAAATTTTTCACATATGGTAACTTTCGCCCATGCAAATTTTTGTTTATGCTAATTTTTGCTTATGCGAAAATATATTGCGAATTCGAATATGGCCTATGCCGCTCAACACTAATAATGACCCCACATAAAAATGTACTATATACTTGTCCCCACAAATGAATTTATACTATAAACTGACCCCCATATATATGAATGTATACTATATACTGACCCCCATATATATGAATGTATACTATATACTGACCCCCATATATATGAATGTATACTATATACTGACCCCCATATATATGAATGTATACTATATACTGACCCCCATATATATGAATGTATACTATATACTGACCCCCATATTTGAATGTATACTATATACTGACCCCCATATATATGAATGTATACTATATACTGACCACATATATATGAATGTATACTATATACTGACCCCCATATATATGAATGTATACTATATACTGCCCCCCATATATGAATGTATACTATATACTGACCCCATATATATATTAATGTATACTATATACTGACCACACATGAATGTATACTATATACTGACCCCCATATATATGAATGTTTACTATATACTGACCCCCATATATATTAACGTATACTATATACTGACCACACATGAATGTATACTATATACTGACCCCCATATATATGAATGTATACTATATACTGACCCCCATATATATGAATGTATACTATATACTGACCCCCATATATATGAATGTATACTATATACTGACCCCATATATATGAATGTATACTATATACTGACCCCCATATATATGAATGTATACTATATACTGACCCCATATATATGAATGTATACTATATACTGACCCCCATATATATGAATGTATACTATACACTGACCCCATATATATGAATGTATACTATATACTGACCCCCATATATATGAATGTATACTACATACTGACCCCTATATATATGAATGTATACTATATACTGACCCCCATATATATGAATGTATACTATATACTGACCCCCATATATATGAATGTATACTATATACTGACCACCATATATATGAATGTATACTATATACTGACCACACTTGTGGCACTTGTAGTCCGCTGCAGGCATCCTCCATTGTATGCATTTTTATGCTGGGGATCGCCCCTAGCAACGGACTACAAGGGCAGGATCTGCTCCCCCAGTAAAAATGCACAACCGCATTTGGGGTTGAGCACCTCCAGCCATTTGAGACCACGTTTTTTGTTGTTTGTTTAAATTTTATATTTGGAGGTGTGTAAACTCCAACATTAATGCTCCTTGAATATCTACAAGGCAGCATTAAGGTAGCACCTGTGAGGCCAGGCACCCATATTAGCCAACTCAGGTGGGGCTTGCAGCTTGCCTCCCTCCTCCCATTGCATGTGTGCTCAGTCACACTGGAGGGTATCTGGGAGGAAGTTGTGAGTCAACCGAATGCTGCCGTAATTGCCCACTGGCCCCTGTTTTGCTTATCAAGCACAGGTAGGATTAGCGTTAGGTCTCGCACCAATTTGAGAAACCTTGGCGTTGGTGTGCGGGCTCTGGTGTGTCCTTCATATAAGGATACACTGGCGAATGTCTCAATTTTAACATCAGTGTTGAGGGATAGCCAATGTATTGTTTACATCTACCACAGTAGTGCACCCATATTCCTGTATTGTATCCCATATATATGAATGTATGCTATATACCAGTGTTTCCCAACCTTTTTCGGGTCGGGGCACACCTTGGGAAAAAAATTTCCACGGGGCACCGCTACCGAGGTTGACGAGCAAGGAAAAAAAAAAAAAAAAGGATAAAACGGTAAAAAACGCAATGCACTATATCTATTTATCAGTGAGTATGTAGTTTAAAGTGCTGCTTTATACAGCAACTCACCAATGACGTCTTCTCTAATTTGCATCGTTGCCTTCTCTTCTCCATCTGGTCTGGGCCATCATCACGATTTCTTCTACCCACAATTCTTCACCGTTAAATCTGCAAAACAAACCTATTAGGCGCCAAACTTTTTTTTCTTTTTTTTTTTTACATGGGTGACAGAGGGGTGTAGAAGAGTGGACATGGGTGACAGAGGGGTGGACATGGGTGACAGAGGGGTGTAGAGGGGTGGACATGGGTGACAGAGGGGTGTAGAGGGGTGGACATGGGTGACAGAGGGGTTTAGAGGGGTGTAGAGGAGTGTACAGAGGGGTGTAGAGAGGGGTGTAGAGAAGCGTACATGGGTGACAGTGGTGTAGAGGAGCGTACATGGGTGACAGGGGTGTAGAGGAGCATACATGGGTGACAGGGGTGTAGAGGAGCATACATGGGTGACAGGGGTGTAGAGGAGCATACATGGGTGACAGGAGTGTAGAGGAGCATACATGGGTGACAGGAGTGTAGAGGAGCATACATGGGTAACAGGGGTGTAGAGGAGCGTACATGGGTGACAGGGGTGTAGAGGAGTGTACAGAGGGGTTTAGAGGAGTGTACATGAGTGACAGATGGGTGTACATGGGTGACAGAGGGGTGTAGAGGAGTGTACATGGGTGACAGATGGGTGTACATGGGTGACAGATGGGTGTACATGGGTGACAGAGGGGGGTAGAGGAGTGTACATGGGTGACAGAGGGGTATAGAGGAGTGTACATGAGTGACAGAGGGGTATAGAGGAGTGTACATAGGTGACAGATGGGTGCACATGGGTGACAGAGGGGTGTAGAGGAGTGTACATGGGTGACAGATGGGTGTACATGGGTGACAGATGGGTGTAGAGGAGTGTACATGGGTGACAGATGGGTGTACATGGGTGACAGAAGGGTGTAGAGGAGTGAACATGGGTGAAAGAGGGGTGTAGAGGAGTGTACATGGGTGACAGATGGGTGTACATGGGTGACAGAGGGGTGTAGAGGAGTGTACATGAGTGACAGAGGGGTATGAAGGAGTGTACATGGGTGACAGAGGGGTGCAGAAGAGTGTACATGGGTGACAGGGGTGTAGAGGAGTGTACATGGGTGACAGGGGTGTAGAGGAGCATACATGGGTGAAAGGGGTGTAGAGGAATGTACAAAGGGGTGTATAGGAGCGTACATGGGTGACAGGGGTGTAGAGGAGTGTACATGGGTGACAGAGGGGTAGAGAGGAGTGTATATGAGTGACAGAGGGGTGTTGAGGAGTGTACATGGGTGATAGATGGGTGTAGAGGAGTGTACATGGGTGACAGAGGGGTGTAGAGGAGTGTACATGGGTGATAGTTGGGTGTAGAGGAGTGTACATGGGTGACAGAGGGGTAGAGAGGAGTGCATATGGGTGACAGAGGGGTATAGAGGAGTGTACATGGGTGACAGAGGGGTGTAGAGGAGTGAACATGGGTGATAGATGGGTATAGAGGAGTGTACATGGGTGACAGGGGTGTAGAGGAGTGTACATGGGTGACAGAGGGGTGTAGAGGAGTGTACATGGGTGACAGAGGGGTGTAGAGGAGTGTACATGAGTGACAGAGGGGTGTAGAGGAGTGTACATGGGTGACAGAGGGGTATAGAGGAGTGTACATGGGTGACAGAGGGGTGTAGAGGAGTGTACATGGGTGACAGAGGGGTGTAGAGGAGTGTACATGGGTGACAGAGGGGTATAGAGGAGTGTACATGGGTGAGAGAGGGGTGTAGAGGAGTGTACATGGGTGACAGAGGGGTATAGAGGAGTGTACATGGGTGACAGAGGGGTGTAGAGGAGTGTACATGGGTGACAGAGGGGTGTAGAGGAGTGTACATGGGTGACAGAGGGGTGTAGAGGAGTGTACATGGGTGACAGAGGGGTGTAGAGGAGTGTGCACCCTAAAGCACAAACTCACACCGCACACGCGTGTGTTTTTATATATATATATATATATATATATATATATATATATATATATAAATGTCGAAAAAATGCAGCACTACTTTACCACAGTAGGCGGGTGCCAGCTCCTCAGGCTCGATCACAGCCAATTGATAACTTCAAAAATGGTGCGGCACTCCAAATATCCAAAAAATAACTATTTATTCCACATGTCAAACAGTGCGACGTTTCAGCCCCTCTTGCTTGCATGCACACATACATAAACAGACCTACACTCATATAAATATCAATACAAACAAAATGAAAAACTTTATTAAAACTTTTTTGGGGATTGGAAGCTTTTTTTTTAGATTGGAGGCTCCATTATACATACACTGTACAGCAATCATACCTCCATTATACATACACTGTACAGCAATCATACATCCATTATACATACACTGTACAGCAATCATACATTCATTATACATACACTGTACAGCAATCATACATCCATTATACATACACTGTACAGCAATCATACATCCATTATACATACACTGTACAGCAATCATACATCCATTATACATACACTGTACAACAATCATACATCCATTATACATACACTGTACAGCAATCATACATCCATTATACATACACTGTACAGCAATCATACCTCCATTATACATACACTGTACAGCAATCATACCTCCATTATACATACACTGTACAGCAAGCATACCTCCATTATACATACACTGTACAGCAATCATACATCCATTATACATACACTGTACAGCAATCATACATCCATTATACATACACTGTACAGCAATCATACATCCATTATACATAAGCTGTACAGCAATCATACATCCATTATACATACACTGTACAGCAAGCATACATTCATTATACATACACAGTGACTGTACAGCAATCATACATCCATTATACATACACTGTACAGCAATCATACATTCATTATACATACACTGTACAGCAATCATACATCCATTATACATACACTGTGTCTGTACAGCAATCATACATCCATTATACATACACTGTACAGCAAGCATACCTCCATTATACATACACTGTACAGCAATCATACATTCAGTATACATACACTGTACAGCAATCATATATCCATTATACATACACTGTACAGCAAGCATATCTCCATTATACATACACTGTACAGCAAGCATACCTCCATTATACATACACTGTACAGCAAGCATACCTCCATTATACATACACTGTACAGCAATCATACATTCATTATACATACACTGTACAGCAATCATACATCCATTATACATACACTGTACAGCAATCATACATCCATTATACATACACTGTACAGGAATCATACATCCATTATACATACACTGTACAGCAAGCATACCTCCATTATACATACACTGTACAGCAATCATACATTCATTATACATACACTGTACAGCAATCATACATCCATTATACATACACTGTACAGCAATCATACATTCATTATACATACACTGTACAGCAATCATACATCCATTATACATGCACTGTACAGCAAGCATACCTCCATTATACATACACTGTACAGCGATCATACATCCATTATACATACACTGTACAGCAAGCATACCTCCATTATACATACACTGTACAGCAATCATACATTCATTATACATACACTGTACAGCAATCATACATCCATTATACATACACTGTACAGCAATCATACATCCATTATACATACACTGTACAGCAATCATACATCCATTATACATACACTGTACAGCAAGCATACCTCCATTATACATACACTGTACAGCAGTCATACATCCATTATACATACACTGTACAGCAATCATACATCCATTATACATACACTGTACAGCAATCATACATCCATTATACATATACTGTACAGCAATCACACATCCATTATACATACACTGTACAGCAAGCATACATTCATTATACATACACAGTGACTGTACAGCAATCATACATCCATTATACATACACTGTACTGCAATCATACATTCATTATACATACACTGTACAGCAATCATACATCCATTATACATACACTGTGTCTGTACAGCAATCATACATCCATTATACATACACTGTACAGCAATCATACATTCATTATACATACACTGTACAGCAATCATACATCCATTATACATACACTGTACTGCAATCATACATCCATTATACATACACTGTGACTGTACAGCAATCATACATCTATTATACATACACTGTACAGCAATCATACATCCATTATACATACACTGACTGTACAGCAATCATACATCCATTATACATACACTGTGACTGTACAGCAATCAAACATCCATTATACATACACTGTACAGCAAGCGTACCTCCATTATACATACACTGTGACTGTACAGCAATCATACATCCTTTATACATACACTGTACAGCAAGCATACCTCCATTAAACATACCCTGTGACTGTACAGCAATCATACATCCATTATACATACACTGTACAGCAATCATACATCCATTATACATACACTGTACAGCAAGCATACCTCCATTATACATACACTGCACAGCAATCATACCTCCATTATACATACACTGCACAGCAATCATACCTCCATTATACATACACTGTACAGCAATCATACCTCCATTATACATACACTGTACAGCAAGCATACCTCCATTATACATACACTGTACAGCAAGCATACCTCCATTATACATACACTGTGACTGTACAGCAATCATACATCCATTATACATACACTGTACAGCAAGTATACCTCCATTATACATAAACTGTACAGCAATCATACATCCATTATACATACACTGTGACTGTACAGCAATCATACATCCATTATACATACACTGTGACTGTACAGCAATCATACATCCATTATACATACACTGTACAGCAAGCATACCTCCATTATACATAAACTGTACAGCAATAGTGTTGAGCGGCATAGGCCATATTCGAATTCGCGAATATTCGCGAATATATGGACGAATATTCGTCATATATTCGCGAATATTCGCATATTCGTTATACCCTCGTTTTATTTTCGCATATGCGAATATTCGCGTATGCGAAAATTAACATATACAAATTAACACATGCGGAAATTCGCATATGCGAAAATCAGCATATGCTAATTTTCGCATATGTGAATTTCCGCACGTCAGTCTCACACAGTAGTATTACAGCCTTCTTTACACCACACAAGCTGGAAGCAGAGAGGGATGATCACTGTGATGTGTACTGTGAAGAAAAAAAAAAAAAAAAAAAAAAAAAAAAAAAAAAATTAAAAAAATTTACCTCCATTACCTCCATACCTCCATTATACATACACTGTACAGCAAGCATACCTCCATTATACATACACTGTGACTGTACAGCAATCATACATCCATTATACATACACTGTACAGCAAGCATACCTCCATTATACATAAACTGTACAGCAATCATACATCCATTATACATACACTGTGACTGTACAGCAATCATACATCCATTATACATACACTGTGACTGTACAGCAATCATACATCCATTATACATACACTGTACAGCAAGCATACCTCCATTATACATAAACTGTACAGCAATCATACATCCATTATACATACACTGTGACTGTACAGCAATCATACATCCATTATACATACACTGTGACTGTACAGCAATCATACATCCATTATACATACACTGTACAGCAAGCATACCTCCATTATACATAAACTGTACAGCAATCATACATCCATTATACATACACTGTGACTGTACAGCAATCAAACATCCATTATACATACACTGTGACTGTACAGCAAGCATACCTCCATTATACATACACTGTACAGCAATCATACATCCATTATACATACACTGTACAGCAATCATACATTCAGAATACATACACTGTACAGCAATCATACCTCCATTATACATACACTGTACAGCAAGCATACCTCCATTATACATACACTGACTGTACAGCAATCATACATCCATTATACATACACTATACAGCAAGTATACCTCCATTATACATACACTGTACAGCAAGCATACATTCATTATACATACACTGTACAGCAATCATACATCCATTATACATACACTGTACAGCAATCATACATCCATTATACATACACTGTGACTGTACAGCAATCATACATCCATTATACATACACTGTACAGCAATCATACATCCATTATACATACACTGACTGTACAGCAATCATACATCCATTATACATACACTGTGACTGTACAGCAATCAAACATCCATTATACATACACTGTACAGCAAGCGTACCTCCATTATACATACACTGTGACTGTACAGCAATCATACATCCTTTATACATACACTGTACAGCAAGCATACCTCCATTAAACATACCCTGTGACTGTACAGCAATCATACATCCATTATACATACACTGTACAGCAAGCATACCTCCATTATACATAAACTGTACAGCAATCATACATCCATTATACATACACTGTGACTGTACAGCAATCATACATCCATTATACATACACTGTACAGCAAGCATACCTCCATTATACATAAACTGTACAGCAATCATACATCCATTATACATACACTGTGACTGTACAGCAAGCATACCTCCATTATACATACACTGTGACTGTACAGCAATCATACATCCATTATACATACACTGTACAGCAAGCATACCTCCATTATACATAAACTGTACAGCAATCATACATCCATTATACATACACTGTGACTGTACAGCAATCATACATCCATTATACATACACTGTGACTGTACAGCAATCATACATCCATTATACATACACTGTGACTGTACAGCAAGCATACCTCCATTATACATACACTGTACAGCAATCATACATCCATTATACATACACTGTACAGCAATCATACATTCAGTATACATACACTGTACAGCAATCATACCTCCATTATACATACACTGTACAGCAAGCATACCTCCATTATACATACACTGACTGTACAGCAATCATACATCCATTATACATACACTATACAGCAAGCATACCTCCATTATACATACACTGTACAGCAAGCATACCTCCATTATACATACACTGTACAGCAAGCATACCTCCATTATACATACACTGACTGTACAGCAATCATACATCCATTATACATACACTGACTGTACAGCAATCATACATCCATTATACATACACTGTGACTGTACAGCAATCAAACATCCATTATACATACACTGTACAGCAAGCGTACCTCCATTATACATACACTGTGACTGTACAGCAATCATACATCCTTTATACATACACTGTACAGCAAGCATACCTCCATTAAACATACCCTGTGACTGTACAGCAATCATACATCCATTATACATACACTGTACAGCAAGCATACCTCCATTATACATAAACTGTACAGCAATCATACATCCATTATACATACACTGTGACTGTACAGCAATCATACATCCATTATACATACACTGTGACTGTACAGCAATCATACATCCATTATACATACACTGTACAGCAAGCATACCTCCATTATACATAAACTGTACAGCAATCATACATCCATTATACATACACTGTGACTGTACAGCAATCATACATCCATTATACATACACTGTGACTGTACAGCAATCATACATCCATTATACATACACTGTGACTGTACAGCAAGCATACCTCCATTATACATACACTGTACAGCAATCATACATCCATTATACATACACTGTACAGCAATCATACATTCAGTATACATACACTGTACAGCAATCATACCTCCATTATACATACACTGTACAGCAAGCATACCTCCATTATACATACACTGACTGTACAGCAATCATACATCCATTATACATACACTGACTGTACAGCAATCATACATCCAATCCATTAATAATGTTGTACAGTCACAGACACAGTGTATGTATAATGGATGTATGATTGCTGTACAGTGTATGTATAATGGACAGGGCCGTCTTTAATTTTGATTGGACCCTGGGCAAGCAATTTTTTTGGGGGGCCCCCCGGTCCCCCACCCCCATCCCACACACACTCGGGATCAGTACAGGATCAGTAATGTAATGTACGTACACAGTGACCTCACCAGCAGAATAGTGAGTACAGCTCTGGAGAAAGGTTGTGTTCTGCTGAGCTCCTGAGTTTCCCAGAGAAGCAGTGATTTTCTTCCACCCCTCCCCAGGTGTGTGGCAGACACCTGGGTAGGTTTTCCTGCTATGGAGCCCCGGGAAGCTGGGGCTTCATCTTGCACCCCCCGTTCTCGGCTGGCAGGGTGTGCAAAGGAAAATGCAACAGCCAGTAGTCAGGATGGGGTGAGGAGATCCACCAGGGTCCACAGCCATGTGGGGCCCCCTCCCCTGACCTCAGCTGGGAGCTGCAAAGCTTCCAGCAGAAGCTCATCCAGGCAGCGGAGTGGAAAGTCTGCATCTGTTTCCTCAGAACCCCAGCAATGGGGCGTAAAGGGGCCCAGAGAATCCCTGGCCAGCTTTGGGTCCAGAATCCAGGCCAAAATGGCTCAGTATGAACAGCTCGGCAAACAACTAAGAGGCCTCAGAGAGGAGCTGAAGTTCACAAGCTACCAAGCAAACAATGCAGCAAAGACCAAGAGGGCAGCATTTTCCACCAAGGTGAGAGCTCTGAAGAAACAGGTGGATGAGATTGTGAGGCTGAGATCGGACATTGTGGAGGGAGGTGGTATACTCAGCGAGAGACTTGTGAACAAAGATCGTTTCACCAGCATGAAGGTCTCAGGACAAGTGAGTAACCAAGATGACTGCCAGAGTGAGGAGGAGGAGATGGAGGGAGGTGAGGAGGGGGATGTGAGTGAGGGGGATATGGATACTGGACCTGTGTGTACCACCACCACTGTTACCCCAGACCCCCCACTTACCCTCAGTGAGGACTATGTAAACTCGGCTCAGGTGGCCTTACCTCCCTCCAGTGAGGAGGATGATGATGATGACGGCAGTGACTGCAGTGATGGCAGCGGCTTGGCAGATGGGGGTCTCCTGCGGGCGATTGTTATGCAGGAGTCCCCCACCCGTCTGGAAAACTTTTCCTTCGGGGATGATTTGGGCCCAGAGGAGAAGGGAATGAAGAAGAAGAAGAAAGGAAAGGGCAAGAAGAGGAAGAAGACACAAGGAGTTAAGTTTGTCTTTTCTCCCTTCCAGCAGTCTGGGTCGGCTGAAAAGTCGGTTCAGGGTGCTGGGTCCCCCAATCTGCCAGACCCCGTTTCTGTAGTGGAGCGGGGCCAGCATGGGGGATACAGTAGTGCACCCAAAATCGCCGCGGGTGCTATAGAAAAAAAAGGGCACCCTCCTGTGAGGGGGGAGGGTGTCCAGGCACCGGAAAATAGCGGCAGATTCACCCGTTCGGGGGGCGGTCCCCTGGTTAAAGTGGGCGGTACAGGTCCTGGCACTGCAGGGCACTCTCCTGTGAGGGGGGAGAGTTTCCGGGCGCCGGACCTTGTTGGTTCAGGGGGCGGTCCCCTAGGTGGCGTGGTTGGTACTGCTTCTGGCGCCAGGGGGCACTCCACTATAAAGGGGGAGGTAACCTGCACATCAGCTGTAGCGGGAGTTAGTCCGGAGGGACAGTCTTTTAGCGAGGGGGCATGGCCACCCATGTCAGAGGCGGAGCCTGTGTCTGCACCCCAAGACACAGGAAGAAAGAACTATGCAGCACCAATCCTGAAACCGGCAACCCTTAAACATGAAGCAAAAGACCCAGCCAGCCCAGTCTGTAACACACCAAGGAAGAGTGAACGCAAGAGTGAAAGTGAAAGGAAAAATGTGAATAAAAATGGTAATGTGCAGAATGTGAATTATGGTGGTGCGCATGGGAGGAGTTGTAGTAGCAGTGTGGATGAGGGGGGTGCAAGCGGAGTGCAAGAAAGGGGTGCAAGTAGTGTGCAAGAGAGGGGTGCAAGAGGAGTGCAAGAGAGGGGTGCAAGTGTAGTCCAAGAGAGGGGTGCAAGAGGAGTGCAAGAGAGGGGTGCAAGTGGAGTTCAAGAGAGGGGTGCAAGTGAAATACAGGTGAGGAGCGGTAGTGGAATGGCAGAGAGAGGTGTTATGGCTGATGATTCTGTTAAGAGTAAGGGTCCAGGTTTGGCCTCTGGGTCAGTTCCTGGTTCGACTGCCCCCCCGGTAGTGGCTGCTTCTCCCAGAAGCTATGCCAGCGTCACTGCCGGGGGATCAGGGGGATCCCCATCTCCGTCTGGCTCTGGGGGTCACTTGCAACAGCGCCTCCTGGAGGCTCTACGTAGGGGAGACAGGTCAATCCATGTAGAGGGGAGGGGTGAGGTTGACCTGTCTTTTTGGATAGAAAGACATGGCTTAGGCGCCTTCCGAGAACAAAACGGGGAGGTGGTCTGGTCCCTCCCGACATCCGGGCAGGAAAGTGGCCGTAGGAATGTGGTCCGTTTAGTGTGGAGGGGCGAAGATGCGTGTCCGCCTCGGGGTAAGGTGGTTGAGCTCCTACTCCGGATGGAATTCAGGGCAAGTGACATCTTTGCCCTGATCCACCCCTATGGTACTTCCGAGTTTGACATCAGCTTTGTTCGGCCAGAGGGTTTGGAACTTTTCTGGTCGAATTATGAGGTGGTGAAAAGCGAGCCCGGCTGGCGGGATTTCGCCGTAAAGGCGATATCCCGTCAGAATCTGGCCAAGAAAGTGACCGTTTTGACACGTAACGAGTCACTATCTTGCTATGACATTATGACCTGGCTTAGCCGATATGCGGATGTGACGGACATGCCAAAAAAGAACTATGAAGAACATGGGATCTGGTCTGGGGCCTGGACGTTTTCCGTCAAACTGAAGCGTTCAGGGAGCACTGTTGCCCACATCCCATCAGCTGCTTTCCTTGGGAGAGACAGAATCCAAGTTTTCTACCAGGGGCAGCCGAAGGTCTGTCACAGGTGTGGCAGCCCCACTCACTTTAGGGCAGCCTGTACCGTGCAGGTCTGTGCACTGTGCGGTGGGGTAGGTCATCTTGCCGCATCCTGTAGGCAGATCAGGTGTCATCTGTGTGGTGTCTTAGGACACCCTTTCAGCCGTTGTCCTAGCGCCTTTGCCCGTGCGACGGTCACCTTGGCTGGGGAGAGCAGTAATGTTGCCTCAGCTGGGGAGGGCACGGGTGCGGGTGAAGGTGCAACAGGGTCAGTGAAGAGGAAAAGTCCCGCCAGGCTGAGGCGGGAGGCTAATCGGAGAAGGAGCAGGGAACTGGAGAGTTCCCATGTGGCAGGGGTAGCTTCTGGCCCTGCTCCTGAGGTTAGTCCTGAAACTGCTGAGACCCTGGGGGAGAATGTGCTGGAAGAGGAAATGGGGAGAATCTGTAAAGAAGAGGGCAGCAAGGCCGATCTTTCCGATTCCTCCCACTGTGAAAGTGTGGATGAGGAGGGTGAAGAGAGGCCAAAAAAGAAGGGCAGTAAAGGGAGAAAGAAGAGGTCGGAGCCCTCTAGTCCCCGTGCTGCGGACCAGGTCCCAAGCGGAAGCTTACCTGCCCCCCCTCTGATTGATCTGTCTAACCGGTACTCTGTCCTTGAAGACATCTCCTCCCCCTCCTTGAAGGGGGGGGCGTCAGGGATGGGGTGCCTGAAGTGGGGGAGCCTCCAGGGGGAACTGGGCCCTGTCCTGATGGGGCAATTTCCGCAGGGGATGGGGCCAAATCGGAGCCAGGCGGAGATGGGGATTATAAAATGGACCAGTCAGAATCAAAAAAACGGTCCAAAGACAAGGAAGCCTCCTCATCTGGGGATGAGGGGGTAAAGAAGAAACAAAAATGAGGGGGTTAGGGCCGTCTATCTCAATCACCCATGATGGCGGCACTCACCCCATTGACACTGGCATCTATTAACTGTGCCAGTATAAAGTCTGATACGGCTAGATTCGCAGCCTTTGATTTTCTCGGCCGTGTTGAAGCCGACATTTTCTTTTTACAAGAGACCAGGTTGTCAGATCTTGCCTGCCTGATAAAAGCCAGGAGAGAGTAGAGGCGTGGCCCTTCCCACTGGTCTCTTGCAGCTGAGCCGTATAGTGGGGTGGCGGTCCTTTTTACCGCTCCTGTTGAATGCAGACGGGTTATTGAGTTAGAAATGGGGAGGTGCCTGATCTTAGATGTCCTCATGAAGGGGCAAGGGCTCCGGCTTATTAACATATACGCTCCACAAACCAAGTGGGGACGAAAAGATCTCTTTATGAGGATTAAGCCCTTTCTTTTTACAAGCCGACAGGTTATCTTTGGAGGGGATTTCAATACTGTCATGAGATCCCAAGATAGGAGAGGCTCCAATGATCGGTTGGCTTATGATAGCATAGCTCTCAATAGTATAGTTAGGGAAGCTCGCCTAGAGGACGCCCACATCCGGAGCCCCTCAGGCCACGCGGGTTTCACCTATCATCGAGGTAGCTGCAGGTCTAGAATAGACAGGTTTTATTTGAAGGAGGAAGCCGTCTCTTCCGCAGTGTCCGTGGTTGAGGTGGAGTTCTCCGATCACTGTATGATTTTGTTTTCCCTGAATGTTTCAGAGACCCCTCGGATGGGTAAAGGTTATTGGAAGCTGAATTCGTCCCTCCTGGAGGAAGCGGAGGGAAAACAGTTCTTTGAGGATTTTCTTCAGAGTCAGGTACCTTTACTGGACCTTTGTAGTAGTAAGTCAGAGTGGTGGGAGATATTCAAGAAGAGGGTTGCGGGGTTCTTCCGCCAGCTCTCGAGCCTCAGGTCCCTGAACAGGTATCGCCTGTATCAGGGACTGAGGAGGAAACTCGAGCTTCTCATCTCGACTGAAGGTAGCCGAGAGGATATCTCCAGAGTGAAATCCTTGCTGATGAGGTGTCAGTACGATAGGCACGCATCTTTGGTTTTTGAGAGGGATTTCGGGAAGTACCGCTCGCCCGACCCTTACAGAAACTGTAAGATGTCAGTGAGTAGTAAAGTCATTTCAGGACTGATTGATAGTACAGGATCTCTGAATCGGTCCAGATCAGGGATCTTGGAGGTCGTCAGATCCTTCTACTCGCATCTCTTGGGAAGGAAGGATCTAGATCGAGACGGGATGTCGGCTTTCCTGGCTGAAACCATTCCTGAGCCAGGGGTAGACCCCTCTCTTGATGTTTTGGCAGAAAAAATCAGGGAAGAGGAAGTGAGATTGGCGATTGAGGGGCTTGCCCCCAAGAAGTCACCAGGTCCGGATGGCTTAACATCAGAGTGGTACAGGACCTTTAAGGAGTCTTTAGCTCCCCTCTTGACTGAGGTATTCAATGAGTGTCTCTCCTCGGGCACTCTGCCAAAGTCAATGAGGAGGTCAGCCCTGATTCTTCTCTTAAAGGGTAAATATCCTAGCCAGATTGAGAATTGGAGGCCCATAGCTCTTCTCAATACGGACAAGAAGCTTCTGGCCAAGATACTGTTTAATCGGCTGGTGAAGTTTGCACCCCGGCTCCTTTTGGGGGCCCAGCACTGCTCTGTTCCAGGCCGAAGCACCTTAAGTGCTGTTCTCGGTGTCCGGGAGGCAGTGGAGCGGAGTAGTGCAGGTCTCTGGAAGGGGTACTTGCTGACCCTGGATCAGGCCAAAGCATTTGATCGGGTGAACCATGAGTACCTCTGGTCCGTCCTTCTGAGATATGGCTTACCGTGTGCTTTTATTAATTGGCTTAAGACCTTATATGCAGGGGCAGAGAGTTTCCCGCTGGTGAACGGGTGGTCTGGCCGCTCTTTTGAGGTGGGGTCCGGAGTCCGTCAGGGTTGTCCTTTGAGCCCGCTTTTATACGTGTTCGCAATTGATCCCTTCGTCCGGAGGGTAGATTGTGGGCCGTTGGCGGAAGTCAGGATGAGTCTGGCGGAGCTGGATGTCGCCCAGAGAGTGGTGGCGTACGCTGATGATGTCACCATTTTCGTGTCCTCGAGAGAGGAGGTCGATGTGGTGATGTTGGAGGTGGAACGCTACTCGGAGGCATCCGGGTCTAAGATCAACCGGGATAAGTGTGAAAGTCTCTGGCTGGGAGGGGGAGATCCCACTTTTGATCTCCCGGACACCCTCCCAGGGCCCCAAGACTCAGCAAAAATTCTGGGCATCACATTCGGCCAGGATGATTATCCCACCAAAAACTGGGACGGTAAGCTACAGGATGCCACTCATAAGGTGGATCAGTGGAAGGGTTGGTCTATGACCCTCAGGGAAAGGGTACACCTGATCAAATCGTACCTGCTCCCCTTGTTTATCTATCTGGGCAGCGTATGTATCTTGCCAGAGGCTTACTACACTAGGATCTACAGCCTGTTTTTCCAACTGTTATGGGGAACAGGATGAACCTAGTCAAGAGAGAGGTTACGTACCGCACAAGGAGACTAGGGGGTTTATCTATGGTAAACCCTGTGGTGTTCTTAACAAACACCTTCTTGAAAGCCAACATCTCAAACCTCTGTTCAGAGAGGGCTCCTCCGTCGGTACTCTCCTGCAGAAAATGGTTTCGGCCTTTCTTCCAGGAATGGGAGACAGGAGGGCAAGTGAAGGACCTCCGTACGCCTCATGGATATCTTCCGGCTTACGCTACCCCGACTCTGAAGGCGATACGTCGGTGGGGTCTGGGAGTGTGGGAGATCAGGACCCAGTCAAGGCAGTTCCTTGACAAACGGGTTCTGTTGACCCACTTCCAGAAGCCTCTGGCGCTCAGGGACTGCCCAGGTCGGGATCTGAGGGTGGGGTTGTATTTTTTAAATATGAAAAGGATCCCCCAGAAGTTTTGGGACTTGGCCTTGCGCTGCTTTCAGGGGAAGCTATATGTGAGGGACAATTTGAAGTGTAGGAGATCTGATGACCGGGGATGTCCCCGAGAAGAGTGCGGGGACATGCTGGAAAGCATGGACCATTTCCTGCTTCATTGCCCCTTTAATATAAGGGTCTACAACCGGGTGGGTCAACTTGCCGGCCTTACCTATCCAGAGTGGGCTTATGGGGCATTCAGGAACCTGGGTGGCCATGATCGGGGCACTTTATTTTTAGTCAGTTTAGTGGTTAGGTACTACACGTGGAATGCACGGTGTTTAGTGTCTACACAGCGCAAAGTCCTCTCCGAGGTGGAGGTCTGTAGGAACATCACCGGTGACCTCGAGAAGATCAGGTCTTTGGAGTATGGCAGTCTTGGTACCAGTAGGGCTTCTCTCCTATGGAGAGGGTTTTCTTTTGATGTGCCCTAGGTACTAGACCTTTTGGGTAGAGTACCCTTGATTTGGTTAGGGACAGTGATGCAGGGACAGGGTTAGGGTGATAGTAGGGTCAGTTTATCTTTAGGGATAATGGTAGGGTGAGAGGTAGGGTGCAGTTAGGGAAAGAATGTAATTTTTGTATGTATCAGGATTGCCATCCTTCTTCCTGGTGGTGGGCTAATGCATGTGCACCATAGCTTTTTGTTTTGTTTTCAGATGCTATGGTTATGAAGGGCTTACAGGCACCGAACTTGGGCCTAAAGTGGGTTGTATTGTTTGCTTATGTATGTTAAAGCTGGTAATGGTTAAGTTGGTTGGGAGGAGTTCTAGGTTGGGAGGGTATATTTGTGGGTGGTGGTGGTCTTTTCTTTTGGTGGACCTGGCATGGGCGAGTCGTGGACTGGACATTGAGGACTATGAACTGTATGGAAAAAACTCTGACCCATGTACAGGAGGGCGAGTGGTGTGCGTGAAGGGTCAGTTTAGTGTAGAACGTTCTTTTATATTTGTAGGTGAGTTTTCTGTTTATTTATAGGTGTATATAGTTTGTGTATAGTATTGTATATAGTAGTGTATATAGTTAGTTATGTATATAGTATGTATAATGTATGTTATATCATTATAATTGTTTTATTTATTTATTTATTTATTTTTTTATATAGTAGAGATAGACATGGCAGTCGAACCAGTTTTGTTTTTGTAGTAATGTTTCTTTAGTATCCCGTTGTGGATTTATTTTCTTTGGTTTATATACGTAGTATGTAGTAAAGATGTGTGTAAGCATGTGTGTCTTGTGTTTTCTGTGATATTTTCCCGAGTTTGGGTATTTTGAGTTGAATTTAATTTATTTATTTATTTTTGGTTAATATATTGATATATATATATATATATATATATATATATATATATATATATGTGTGTGTGTGTGCATGTGTGTGGTATAGTGTTATTATTATTATTAATATTATTATTTCAAAAAAAAAAAAAAAAAAACATGGTGTGCAGTGTGAGTGCTTGTTGTGTTTTCTATTTGTAATGTATGATTTTTCCCGAGTTTGGGTGTTTTGAGTTTAAACGAAATAGTGCTATATTTATGTTTCTTATGAGTGTGTTGTTTGGCTATGAAAGGTGAAGTTGTAATATTTATAGCTCTAGTAGGAAAGCTGGGCTGGCCGGTTAGGCAGGATTTTTGTTCTTTTATTTAAATGTAAAGTTTGGGTTTATGTTATTTCATGTTGTTGTTTTCCGTTATGGCAAAGTTGTGCTGGTTTATGTTTTGTTATTATTTATATTTTTCTAATAAAAGATTTACAGGATATAAATCTAGATTTTCCTAGCTTGTGACGGAAAATATTAGTTATATGAAGACAGGAGGCGAGTATCTTATGCATATTCTTTCTTTAATAATGCCCATAGCAGAACACTTTGGTATCAATTCAATAAAAGAAAACTTCAAACTACAACTCCCAGCAGTCCTAGGGCCACAGTAGTCACTCCTCCTTCGTAGCCCCTATATAAGGACTGCCCACATATAGATCCTCCTCTTTCTTCATGCGAATCAGAGCCGCACAGGAAACCGAACTCCAGCCAGACGTCCCCAACGCTCCTTGCATCTTCGGCCAGCCGGTCTGGAACTCAGGAAACAAGGCCAAACGACGGCCTAACTTCGTCCCAACGGGGACCGAAAGGAACCCAAGCAGTGCGTAACCAACAGGTTATCCGTAATCGGGAAAACAGCCAATGCATTCAGTATCCTGAAAAAGATAACAAAAAATCGTAATAGGGTTGGGTAGGGAGGGAAGATACTCGCCTCCTGTCTTCATATAACTAATATTTTCCGTCACAAGCTAGGAAAATCTAGATTTATATATCAGACAGGAGGCTCATATCTTATGCAAGTTCAAAGCTAACAACTAGCTATGACAGAAATAAACAGTAACCAGTCAGAGCCTTATAAGACCGACAGAGAAACATGGTCCTCCGGTCTGAAGTAGAAATGACGGAAGGTGGTCTCCGAAGACCAATCAGCCGCCATCAATAAATCGGAGAGCCCCCTGCTGTGACTATTTTCGTAGCCATAGCACCCCTGGACGAGTGAGCTCCAAACAGAGATACATCTATACCCGCCATGTCCATGGCAGAGCGTACCCAACGCGCTAGGGTAGCGGAGGCAACTGGACGATGAGGTCCGACATAAGAGACGAGGAGCTGAGAGAAATCCGGAGAGCGCAGATCTGCTGTCTGCGATTCGTACGCCTGTAGGCAACGAACAACGCAGAGCTTCGGATGCGCAGGAAAAAATGGATAAAAAACCGAGTGGATACCCGTCTTGGTCCTACGGACCACCGAGAATTTCACTCCCTGAGGCGAAAATTGTCGCCTAGAGATGTCCAGAGCCTTCACGTCTGAGACCCGCTTTATGGACACCAAACATAGAAGGACCGTCAGTTTGTATGACAGTAGTTTCAGGGAAAGATAGTCATTGTCCATCCATGAAGCAAACATATCAAGCAACCTGGAGACATCCCAGGTCGACTGATACCTAGGCCTAGGGGGACGCTGAAATTTTATGCCACGCAAAAGTCTACAAACCAGCGGGTGTTTGCCAATCGGTAGAGAGTCCACTGGGCAGTGATAAGCCGCAATAGCCGACCGGTATACGTTAATGGAGCTATAAGACTTGCCAGATTCAAAGGAATCCGCCAGGTAGTTCACCACTACAGACACAGGTGCATGTACGGGATCAACTTGCCGTTGATCACACCAACGAACCCAGAGCCTCCAGGCTGATCGGTATGCCGATCTAGTCCCGGGGGCCCAGGCCAGGGCGAGGAGGTCCCTAGCTGATTTTGAAAGGTCATGATCCGCGTCTGAGACCCCGAAACCAACCACGCCAGGAGAGGCAGTTTGCCCTCCAACACCAGAGGATGGAGACCCCCGGTCGGGTTGGTGAGAAGGTGTGGAATGTGGGGTATCACTCTGGGATAATCCACGGCCATCCCCAGAAGGAGAGGAAACCATGGTTGCGTCGGCCACCAAGGCGTGATCAGCACAACCGTCGCTCTCTGGTTCGTCGTATGCAGAAGAACCCGGGGGATCAACTGGAAGGGAGGAAAAGCGTAATGCGTTCCCCTGGGCCAGGTGAGGCGGAGAGCGTCTACCGCTGCTGCCTCTGGGTCCGGCCTCCAGCTGAAGAAGTGGGGCAGCTGGTGGTTGAGGCGGGACGCAAAAAGGTCCATGCATAACGGACCCCACAGGCGCCGCAACTGCAGAAAGATGGAGCGGTCCAGCCGCCAATCGCTGGAATCGAGGAGATAGCGAGAATTCCAATCGGCCACCGTGTTGGAGACCCCTGGAATGTATTCCGCTACCGGGATAATGTTGTGGGCCAGGCAAAAGTGCCAGAAGTCTTTGGCAAGATCCGCCAGGATCTTGGATCTGGTACCCCCCAAGCGGTTGACGTACTGAACCGCCGCCACGTTGTCCATGCGTAGTAACACACAACAATTGGACGAACGAGGCATGAAACTCTTGACGGCAAAATATGCTGCCAGGAGCTCCAATGCATTGATATGCAGGTCGACCTCCTTGACGGACCAAGTCCCTCCTGTGGAAGTCTCCCCGCATCGAGCGCCCCAGCCAAGCCTGCTCGCGTCCAACTCTATGATGACGTCTGGGTATGGGTTGAAAATGGCTTTGCCGTTCCACTCGACGGCATGACGAAGCCATCAATGCAACTCCTCGATAGCCGCCGGACAAAGAGGTACCTTGTCCGCGTATCTGAGACCTTGCCGCAGATGCAAGATCTTGAGCCTCTGAAGGGCTCGATAATGCAAGGGGGCTGGAAAGATAGCCTGGATGGAAGCCGCCAGGAGTCCCACCAGGCGCGCCAGAATCCGTAATGATAAGCATCCTTTGCGCAGAACCGCCCTGATTTCCTTGCGGATCAGGGCTAGCTTGGACTTGGGGAGTCGCAGTAGTGCGCAATTGGTGTCCACCAAGAAACCCAGGAATTCCATCTCCTGACCAGGAATCAGGACCGACTTTTCTCGGTTGATTATGAAGCCCAGAGTATGTAGCAATGATATCGCCCACGACATGTGAAGGGAGGCCTGAGCTTTGGAACGGGCCATGATGAGAAGGTCGTCTAGTTAAATGATCAGACGAACCCCCCTGCTCCTCAGAGCCGCCACCACCGGTTTCATCAGTTTGGTGAAACACCACGGGGCGGACGATAGGCCGAACGGAAGGCAGGTAAATTGCCACATGCGGCCCTTCCAAAGGAATCGGAGGAATTGTTGTGACTCTGGGTGTATAGGGATGGTGAGGTAGGCGTCCTTTAACCTCTTAAGGACCAATGACGTTGTGGAACGTCATGGCACCCTGGGCTTTAAGGACCAATGACGTTCCACAACGTCATGGCATTTTCCGGTCTCTGCCGCTCGCCGGGCAGAGATCGGAACTGGATGCCTGCTGAAATGCTTCAGCAGGCATCCAGGGCAAACGCCGAGGGGGGCCATGTAGGCCCCCCATGTCGGCGATCGCCGCAAATCGCAAGGGAAATCGCCCTTGAGATCTGCGGCGATACCGGGCTGATCGGGTCTCTGGGACCCGACCGCCCGGTAATTTCGCATGATCCCGGCTGTCACAGACAGCCAGGACCATGCTGAAGACTAGGAGCGAGGTGGCAAGCCTGACACCTCCTCCGATCCCCTGCGATCTGTCGGTTAGTTAACCGACCAATCGCAGGAGGGGGGGCGGTTACTTCCTCCCGTCCTGCCCGGCCCCTGAAAGTCCGGACAGGACGGGAGGAAGACCGGAGGACGCGGCGGGGGACGGGGGAGTGCTGGGCACCGGCCCCGGTACTTACCTCGTCCCTGAAGACCCGGATCCCGGCGATGAAGGCGGCGGCGGCGACAGGTGAGTAGATCTTCAGCCGCGGTCGGGCCCTTTACAGCAATGCACGTCGCCGTAAAGCGACATGCATTGCTGTAAAGGGACCCTGTAAACTACAACTCCCAGCATGCCCAGACAGCCCTTGGCGTCCGGGCATGCTGGGAGTTTCAGTTTTGCAACATCTGGAGGTCCACAGTTTGGAGACCACTGTGCCTTCCAGATGTTGCAAAACTACACATCCTCAGCATGCCCTTACTGTCCAGGCATGCTGGGAGTTGTAGTTCTGTAACATCTGGCCCTTCAGATGTTGCAGAACTACAACTCCCAGCATGCCTGGACAGTTTTGGCATACTGGGAGTTGTAGTTTTGCAACATCTGGAAGGGCACAGATTGGGAACCACTGTATTAGTGGTCTGCAAACTGTAGTCCTCCAGATGTTGCAAAACTACAACTCCAAGCATGCTGGGAGTTGTAGTTCGGCAACATCTAGCTCTAAAGATGTTGCCGAACTACTACTTCCAGCATGCCTGAGAATGTTTGGGAGTTGTAGTTTTGCAACAACAGGAGGCACACTGGTTGGGAAACATTGTCTGTTTCCTAACTCGGTGTTTCCCAACCCGTGTGCCTCCAGCTGTTGCAAAACTATAACTACCAGCATGCACTGATGGACTGTGCATGCTGGGAGTTGTAGTTTTGCAACAGCTGGAGGTCCCCCCCCCCCCCCCCCCCCCACTGTGAATGTACAGGATACATTCATATGGGCAGGGGGCTTACAGTGAGTATCAGGCTGCAAGTTTGCGATGCAGCAAATTTTGTGCGGCAGCTCAAACTCGCTGTAATCCCCCGCCCATGTGACTGTACCCTAAAAACACTACACTACACTAACACAAAATAAAATAAAAAGTAAAAAACACTACATATACACATACCCCTACACAGCCCCCCTCCCCAATAAAAATGAAAATGTCTGGTACGCCACTGTTTCCAAAATGGAGCCTCCAGCTGTTGCAAAACAACAACTCCCAGTATTGCCGGACAGCCGTTGACTGTCCAGGCATGCTGGGAGTTTTGCAACAGCTGGAGGCACCCTGTTTGGGAATCACTGGCGTAGAATACCCCTATGTTCACCCCTATGCAAGTCCCTAATTTAGGCCTCAAATGCGCATGGCGCTCTCACTTTGGAGCCCTGTTGTATTTCAAGGCAACAGTTTAGGGCCACATATGGGGTATCGCCGTACTCGGGAGAAATTTCTTAACAAATTTTGGGGGGCTTTTTCTCCTTTCACCCCTCATGAAAAGGTGAAGTTGGGGGTCTACACCAGCATGTTAGTGTAAAAAAAAATTTTTTTTACACTAACATGCTGGTGTTGCCCCATACTTTTCATTTTGACAAGAGGTAAAAGGGAAAAACGCCCCCCAAAATTTGTAATGCAATTTCTCCCGACTACAGAGATACCCCATATGTGGGCGCAAAGTGCTCTGGGGGCGCACAACAAGGCCCAGAAGGGAGAGTGCACCATGTACATTTGAGGTGATTTGCACAGGGGTGGCTGATTGTTACAGCGGTTTTGACAAACGCAAAAAAAAAAAAAAAACTCACATGTGACCCCATTTCGGAAACTACACCCCTCACGGAATGTAATGAGGGGTGCAGTGAGAATTTACCCCCCACTGGTGTCTGACAGATCTTTGGAACAGTGGGCTGCGCAAATTAAAAATTTTGTACAGCCCACTGTTCCAAAGATCTGACAGACACCAGTGGGGGGTAAATGCTCACTGTACCCCTTGTTACATTCCTCAAGGGGATTAGTTTCCAAAATGGTATGCCATGTGGGGGTTATTTTGCTGTCCTGGCACCATAGGGGCTTCCTAAATGCGACATGCCCCCCGAGCAAAATTTGCTCTCAAAAAGCCAAATATGACTCCCTCTCTTCTGAGCATTGTAGTTTGCCCGTAGTGCGCTTCAGGTCAATTTATGGGGTACCTTCATACTCATAAGAGATGGGGTTACAAATTTTGGGGGGTATTTTCTGCTATTAACCCTTGCAAAAATGTGAAATTTGGGGGGGAAACACACATTTTAGTGAAATTTTTTTATTTTTATTTTACGTATGCAAAAGTCGTGAAACCCCTGTGGGGTATTAAGGCTCACTTTATTTCTTGTTACGTACCTCAAGGGGTCTAGTTTCCAAAATGGTATGCCATGTGGGTATTTTTTGCTGTCCTGGCACCATAGGGGCTTCCTAAATGCGACATGCCCCCGAGCAAAATTTGCTCTCAAAAAGCCAAATATGACTCCTTCTCTTCTGAGCATTGTAGTTCGCCCGTAGTACACTTCAGGTCAACTTATGGGGTACCTCCATACTCAGAAGAGATGGGGTTACAAATTTTGGGGGGTATTTTCTGCTATTAACCCTTGCATACATGTGAAATTTGGGTGGAAACACACATTTTAGTGACATTTTTAAAACATTTTTTTTACATATGCAAAAGTCGTGAAACACCTGTGGGGTATTAAGGCTCACTTTATTCCTTGTTACGTTCCTCAAGGGGTCTTGTTTCCAAAATGGTATGCCATGTGGGTATTTTTTCCTGTTCTGGTACCATAGGGGCTTCCTAAATGCAACATGCCCCCCAAAAACCATTTCAGAAAAACGTACTCTCCAAAATCCCCTTGTCGCTCCTTCGCTTCTGAGCCCTCTACTGCGCCCGCCGAACACTTTACATAGACATATGAGGTATGTGCTTACTCGAGAGAAATTGGGCTACAAATATAAGTATACATTTTCTCCTTTTACCCCTTGTAAAAATTCAAAAATTGGGTCTACAAGAACATGCAAGTGTAAAAAATGAAGATTGTGAATTTTCTCCTTCACTTTGCTGCTATTCCTGTGAAACACCTAAAGGGTTAAAACGCTGACTGAATGTAATTTTGAATACTTTGGGGGGTACAGTTTTTATAATGGGGTCATTTATGGGGTATTTCTAATATGAAGACCCTTCAAATCCACTTCAAACCTGAACTGGTCCCTGAAAAATTGTGATTTTGGAAATTTTGTGAAAAATTGGAAAATTGCTGCTGAACTTTGAAGCCCTCTGGTGTCTTCCAAAAGTAAAAAATCGTAAATTTTATGATGCAAACATAAAGTGGACATATTGTATATGTGAATAAAAAAAAAATTATTTGGAATATCCATTTTCCTTACAAGCAGAGAGCTTCAAAGTTAGAAAAATGCAAAATTTTCAATTTTTTCATCAAATTTTGGAATTTTTCACTAAGAAACGATGCAAGTATCGACAAAATTTTACCAATAACATAAAGTAGAATATGTCACGAAAAAACAATCTTGGAATCAGAATGATAGGTAAAAGCGTCTTAGAGTTATTTATGCTTAAAGTGACAGTGGTCAGATGTTCAAAAAACGCTCTGGTCCTAAGGTGTAAAATGGCCTGGTCCTTAAGGGGTTAAGTCCACCTTCACCAGCCAGTCTCCTGGTAGTAGGAGGTCCCGGAGGGAATGAATTCCCTCCATCTTGAAATGGCGATACGTGACATGTTGGTTTAAGTCTCGTAGATTTATGACTGGGCGGTAGCCGCCCCCTTTTTTCTTCACTAGGAAGAGGTTGCTTACGAACCCTAGGGAAGATGGGTCGGATTCCACGATCGCATGTTTGTACAGGAGATCCTGTACCTCGTTGTCTATGAGGGCAACGTTTTGATCGGAAAAGTAAATAGGAGGCGGAATCACACCCAGAATCGGCAAGGATTGGAATTCTATGTGATACCCCCCCCACTGTCTGAAGAATCCATACGTCTGCCGTAATCGCAGAGCAGGCGTGGGTAAAATACATCAGTCGACCCCCCACAGGTATGTGAGACTGTGGAATGGAAGTTACACTCACCGGTAGAAGGGCGGGAACGGGGGTATCCACGTCCGCAACGACCTCTCCAGGGTCGGCCTCGAGGAGGGAAGAATGGTGATGGTTGAACCACGGGTGCGGTGTAGGAGGGGGGAGCCTGTGGGTACTGGTATTCGGCGAAGGGTCTGCCCTGTGGCCTATAGGGAGCAGAGTGGCCGGCAGATCGGCCTCTACTTCTGCCGGCCCAGGGAAAAATTTTACTGGACCCCGATTTCTTTAGGGAATTTTGGGCCTTATCTAAGCCCGTAAAAAGGCCAACAAATCTATTGACATATTTCATTAGACTGTCTCCAAAAAGCATGCCTGCTGCCGAAGGACCAGGTTCGGTCTCGGCCAGGTGGGATAGTTGCGGGTCGAGTCTCATAAGGATCGACCGGCGCCTCTCAACAGAGCAGGTGGTATTGGCCGTACCTGCCAGGCAAATGGCTCTCTGAGCCCACCCACGGAGCTGACGGACGTCCACAGGCTCATCCGTCGTTGCGGAATGTTCCGCTAAATTAAGGATTTTTGTGAGGGGACCCATTAAATCAAGGATACGCTCCTGAATAGTCTTAAAGGAGCGTTCTATACCCTTCTTAGTGAATTTTCCTGATTTTAAAAGGTATTTCATCAGGATAGGGTCCACCTCAGGGGTGACCACCACTTTATTGGGGATAAAAGGTCTAGGGCATTCAGCCCTCAGCTTATTACGGCTGGACCTATCCAGAGCTTTACGGGCCCAAAGCTCTACATATTGGGCCACATGGGGGAGTGGTGACCAGTCGCCCGATCTCGGGTGGGAGATCGCGTCTGGATGGAACAGGGGTTCTCCTAGGGCATCTAGGATAACATTGCCCTGCGTGGCAGGGTTGGCGTCGGTGTCGAGCGCCGTATCCCCAGCATCCTCTTCAATGTTGGGATTGGACTCGTAGTCCTCAGACTCATTAGAAGAACCCGAAGAACCCTCAGTAGAGGAGTCTACATAGGAGTCGGGTTTTGCCCGCCTAGCGGACTTATGCCTCTTGCCATGTAACTCCCCGAGGCCCAGGGGTCGAGCGGAGTCTGAAGAATGCTGGGGTTGACAGACCGGGGTAGGAACTGTCTGGAGCATATTATTATCTTCCCCTGCCGGGGAGTCGGAGGTGTGCTCCCTTTTATGGGAAGCTTTGCCCTTTTTTACCTGCGGTTCTCCACCATGAAGTGGAGGGATAGGGGCATGGGAAGCCGGCTGATGCGGGCCAGAGGATAACATGGACGAGGCCAGGGCTGCTTGGACCGACCTGTTAATTAAGTCCTGTATCTGGGTGGCGGACATAAATTGTGCCGAATCCAGGGAGAGAGCCTCAGCTCTGAGGGGGGCAGGTGAAGGTTCCTCGGCCATAGTAAAGTTTAGGATGCAAGGAAGCTAGGGTAGTGGCTGAGGGGTGAGTAGTGAGACCACTGCACAGAAACCTAACTAGACGGAATAAATTCCGTTCCACTGGAAAAAACAAATGTGGGGCACTACACTACCTACTCGACACAGTACAGTACAGGGTTCCGATCCTCCACACCGCTGGCGTTGTACTGACGTTGCGGTGGGAGGGGAGCCCGGAGTCCTTGTACCCAGGGGACGAAGTCTCGCGAGACTACGTCCCTCTGAGTGCTGATTGGATGTCGCAGAAGCGCCTCTCCACGAGCGTAGAGACTCCGCCCCTTTTCCAGGCGCAGGCCGCAAGTGAGAAGCGGCCGGCCAGGGAGAAGAAGCTCCGCCCCCAGCCCGCGCGCGCGAACTCGGAGGAGAAGAAGGCGCAAGAAAATGGCGAAGGAAGGGGGAGGGGAAGGTGGCGATAATAGCGCCGGAGGTACGAGGAAGACGCCGCAGCGGCGACAGTGCTGAAAAAAGGGGGGGGGGGGCCCGGAACCGGGATTTCCGGCGCTGGGCTGAAGCAATAGAGTAGAGAGATGGAAGAAAGGAAAAGCAAAGAAAGAAAAATGGAACTTGTGGGTGCTATCCACTGAGATAAGCACCACACAAGGTCATACTATAGAGTAATAACACAGTATACAATAAAGACAGAATATAGAAAATAAATCAATGGATATAGGGTATACTTATCTTGGGTCTGCTATGAGCAGAAAGAAAGAGGAGGATCTATATGTGGGCAGTCCTTATATAGGGGCTACGAAGGAGGAGTGACTACTGTGGCCCTAGGACTGCTGGGAGTTGTAGTTTGAAGTTTTCTTTTATTGAATTGATACCAAAGTGTTCTGCTATGGGCATTATTAAAGAAAGAATATGCATAAGATATGAGCCTCCTGTCTGATATATAACTCAGGATGAGTACAGGATAAGTAATGTAATGTATGTACACAGTGACCGCACCAGCAGAATAGTAAGTGCAGCTCTGGAGTATAATACAGGATATAACTCAGGATCAGTACAGGATAAGTAATGTATGTACACAGTGACCTCACCAGCAGAATAGTGAGTACAGCTCTTTAGAATAATACAGGATATAACTCAGGATCAGTACAGGATAAGTAATGTAATGTATGTACATAGTGACCTCACCAGCAGAATAGTGAGTACAGCTCTTTAGAATAATACAGGATATAACTCAGGATCAGTACAGGATACGTACGGTGGAGGGGATTATCAGATTATGCAAGTGAGGGGAGGATACCCCCGGCGGTGGGTCCCTTGCTGCGGCCTTGATCCTGGAAGCGGCCGTGTGGGGACTGAGAGGAGCGAGAGACTCTCTATGCTCCGCTCCTCTCTATGATGCCGCCCGTGACGTTGCACCACACGTCACGTCACGTGACCATCTCCCAGACAGCCATTGCGGTACAGGCTGCCTGGGAATGAGTGACGGCGGCGGCGAACATAAAAAGGTAGCGTGCGGCGCAAACCCGCCCCCCCGCCCACTCCTACTAACATTTTGGCCGGGCCCCTGACGCCTGGCCCGCCAGCCTTTATCAGCTTTATGGGGCAAAAGGGGAGAGCTGCTTTTGGGCCCCCAGGAATTACAGGGCCCGGGGCAGCTGCCCCTTTTGCTCCACGGCCGCGGTGATTATGGTGTGCCTGGGCACACCCGGCACACCCTGTACGCACGCCTATGAATGGATGTATGATTGCTGTACAGTCACAGTGTATGTATAATGGAGGTATGCTTGCTGTACAGTGTATGTATAATGGATGTATGATTGCTGTACAGTCACAGTGTATGTATAATGGATGTATGATTGCTGTACAGTGTATGTATAATGGATGTATGATTGCTGTACAGTGTATGTATAATGAATGTATGATTGCTGTACAGTGTATGTATAATGGATGTATGATTGCTGTACAGTCACAGTGTATGTATAATGGATGTATGATTGCTGTACAGTGTATGTATAATATATGTATGATTGCTGTACAGTGTATGTATAATGAATGTATGATTGCTGTACAGTGTATGTATAATGGATGTATGATTGCTTTACAGACACAGTGTATGTATAATGGATGTATGATTGCTGTAGAGTGTATGTATAATGAATGTATGATTGCTGTACAGTGTATGTATAATGGATGTATGATTGCTGTACAGTCACTGTGTATGTATAATGAATGTATGCTTGCTGTACAGTGTATGTATAATGGATGTATGATTGCTGTACAGTCACTGTGTATGTATAATGAATGTATGCTTGCTGTACAGTGTATGTATAATGGATGTATGATTGCTGTACAGTGTATGTATAATGGATGTATGATTGCTGTACAGTCACTGTGTATGTATAATGGATGTATGATTGCTGTACAGTGTATGTATAATGGATGTATGATTGCTGTACAGTGTATGTATAATGGATGTATGATTGCTGTACAGTGTATGTATAATGAATGTATGATTGCTGTACAGTGTATGTATAATGAATAAATGATTGCTGTACAGTGTATGTATAATGGATGTATGATTGCTGTACAGTCACTGTGTATGTATAATGAATGTATGCTTGCTGTACAGTGTATGTATAATGGATGTATGATTGCTGTACAGTGTATGTATAATGAATGTATGATTGCTGTACAGTGTATGTATAATGGATGTATGATTGCTGTACAGTCACTGTGTATGTATAATGAATGTAAGCTTGCTGTACAGTGTATGTATAATGGATGTATGATTGCTGTACAGTCACTGTGTATGTATAATGAATGTATGCTTGCTGTACAGTGTATGTATAATGGATGTATGATTGCTGTACAGTGTATGTATAATGAATGTATGATTGCTGTACAGTGTATGTATAATGGATGTATGATTGCTGTACAGTGTATGTATAATGGATGTATGATTGCTGTGCAGTCACAGTGTATGTATAATGGATGTATGATTGCTGTACAATGTATGTATAATGGATGTATGATTGCTGTACAGTGTATGTATAATGAATGTATGATTGCTGTACAGTGTATGTATAATGGATGTATGATTGCTTTACAGACACAGTGTATGTATAATGGATGTATGATTGCTGTACAGTGTATGTATAATGAATGTATGATTGCTGTACAGTGTATGTATAATGGATGTATGATTGCTGTACAGTCACTGTGTATGTATAATGAATGTATGCTTTCTGTACAGTGTATGTATAATGGATGTATGATTGCTGTACAGTCACTGTGTATGTATAATGAATGTATGCTTGCTGTACAGTGTATGTATAATGGATGTATGATTGCTGTACAGTGTATGTATAATGAATGTATGATTGCTGTACAGTGTATGTATAATGGATGTATGATTGCTGTACAGTGTATGTATAATGAATGTATGCTTGCTGTACAGTGTATGTATAATGGATGTATGATTGCTGTACAGTGTATGTATAATGAATGTATGATTGCTGTACAGTGTATGTATAATGGATGTATGATTGCTGTACAGTCACTGTGTATGTATAATGAATGTATGCTTGCTGTACAGTGTATGTATAATGGATGTATGATTGCTGTACAGTCACTGTGTATGTATAATGAATGTATGCTTGCTGTACAGTGTATGTATAATGGATGTATGATTGCTGTACAGTGTATGTATAATGGATGTATGATTGCTGTACAGTGTATGTATAATGGATGTATGATTGCTGTACAGTGTATGTATAATGGATGTATGATTGCTGTACAGTGTATGTATAATGGAGGTATGCTTGCTGTACAGTGTATGTATAATGGAGGTATGATTGTTGTACAGTGTATGTATAATGGATGTATGATTGCTGTACAGTGTATGTATAATGGATGTATGATTGCTGTACAGTGTATGTATAATGGATGTATGATTGCTGTACAGTGTATGTATAATGAATGTATGATTGCTGTACAGTGTATGTATAATGGATGTATGATTGCTGTACAGTGTATGTATAATGAATGTATGATTGCTGTACAGTGTATGTATAATGGAGGTATGCTTGCTGTACAGTGTATGTATAATGGATGTATGATTGCTGTACAGTTTATGTATAATGAATGTATGATTGCTGTACAGTGTATGTATAATGGATGTATGATTGCTGTACAGTGTATGTATAATGAATGTATGATTGCTGTACAGTGTATGTATAATGGAGGTATGCTTGCTGTACAGTGTATGTATAATGGATGTATGATTGCTGTACAGTGTATGTATACTGAATGTATGATTGCTGTACAGTGTATGTATAATGGAGGTATGATTGCTGTACAGTGTATGTATAATGGATGTATGATTGCTGTACAGTGTATGTATACTGAATGTATGATTGCTGTACAGTGTATGTATAATGGAGGTATGATTGCTGTACAGTGTATGTATAATGGAGATATGCTTGCTGTACAGTGTATGTATAATGGAGGTATGATTGTTGTACAGTGTATGTATAATGGATGTATGATTGCTGTACAGTGTATGTATAATGGATGTATGATTGCTGTACAGTGTATGTATAATGAATGTATGCTTGCTGTACAGTGTATGTATAATGGATGTATGATTGCTGTACAGTCACAGTGTATGTATAATGGAGGTATGCTTGCTGTACAGTGTATGTATAATGTAGGTACGCTTGCTGTACAGTGTATGTATAATGGATTTACGCTTGCTGTACAGTGTATGTATAATGGATGTATGATTGCTGTACAGTCAGTGTATGTATAATGGATGTATAATTGCTGTACAGTGTATGTATAATGGATGTATGATTGCTGTACAGTCACAGTGTATGTATAATGGATGTATGATTGCTGTACAGTGTATGTATAATGGATGTATGATTGCTGTACAGTGTATGTATAATGAATGTATGATTGCTGTACAGTGTATGTATAATGGATGTATGATTGCTGTACAGACACAGTGTATGTATAATGGATGTATGATTGCTGTACAGTGTATGTATAATGAATTTATGATTGCTGTACAGTGTATGTATAATGGAGGTATGCTTGCTGTACAGTGTATGTATAATGGATGTATGATTGCTGTACAGTGTATGTATAATGAATGTATGATTGCTGTACAGTGTATGTATAATAGAGGTATGCTTGCTGTACAGTGTATGTATAATAGAGGTATGATTGCTGTACAGTCAGTGTATGTATAATGGAGGTATGCTTGCTGTACAGTGTATGTATAATGGATGTATGATTGCTGTACAGTGTATGTATAATGAATGTATGATTGCTGTACAGTGTATGTATACTGAATGTATGATTGCTGTACAGTGTATGTATAATGGATGTATGATTGCTGTACAGTGTATGTATACTGAATATATGATTGCTGTACAGTGTATGTATAATGGAGGTATGCTTAATGTACAGTGTATGTATAATGGATGTATGATTGCTGTACAGTGTATGTATAATGAATGTATGATTGCTGTACAGTGTATGTATAATGGAGGTATGATTGCTGTACAGTGTATGTATAATGGAGGTATGATTGCTGTACAGTGTATGTATAATGGAGGTATGATTGCTGTACAGTGTTTGTATAATGAATGTATGATTGCTGTACAGTGTATGTATAATGGATGTATGATTGCTGTACAGTGTATGTTTAATGGATGTATGATTGCTGTACAGTGTATGTATAATGAATGTATGATTGCTGTACAGTGTATGTATAATGGAGGTATGATTGCTGTACAGTGTATGTATAATGGATGTATGATTGCTGTACAGTGTATGTATAATGAATGTATGATTGCTGTACAGTGTATGTATAATGGAGGTATGATTGCTGTACAGTGTATATAAATGAATGTATGATTGCTGTACAGTGTATGTATAATGGAGATATGCTTGCTGTACAGTGTATGTATAATGGATGTATGATTGCTGTACAGTGTATGTATACTGAATGTATGATTGCTGTACAGTGTATGTATAATGGAGGTATGATTGCTGTACAGTGTATGTATAATGGAGGTATGATTGCTGTACAGTGTATGTATAATGGATGTATGATTGCTGTACAGTGTATGTATACTGAATGTATGATTGCTGTACAGTGTATGTATAATGGAGGTATGATTGCTGTACAGACACAGTGTATGTATAATGGATGTATGATTGCTGTACAGTGTATGTATAATGGAGGTATGATTGCTGTACAGTGTATGTATAATGGAGGTATGATTGCTGTACAGTGTATGTATAATGGAGGTATGATTGCTGTACAGTGTATGTATAATGGAGGTATGATTGCTGTACAGTGTATGTATAATGAATGTATGATTGCTGTACAGTGTATGTATTATGGATGTATGATTGCTGTACAGTGTATGTATAATGGAGGTATGATTGCTGTACAGTGTATGTATAATGGAGGTATGATTGCTGTACAGTGTATGTATAATGAATGTATGATTGCTGTACAGTGTATGTATAATGGAGGTATGATTGCTGTACAGTGCATGTATAATGGAGGTATGATTGCTGTACAGTGTATGTATAATGGAGGTATGATTGCTGTACAGTGTATGTATAATGGAGCCTCCAATCTAATAAAAAGCCTCCAATCCCCCAAAAAGTTTTAATAAAGTTTTTCATTTTGTTTGTATTGATATTTATATGAGTGTAGGTCTGTTTATGTATGTGTGCATGCAAGCAAGAGGGGCTGAAACGTCGCACTGTTTGACATGTGGAATAAATAGTTATTTTTTGGATATTTGGAGTGCCGCACCATTTTTGAAGTTATCAATTGGCTGTGATCGAGCCTGAGAAGCTGGCACCCACCTACTGTGGTAAAGTAGTGCTGCATTTTTTTGGACATTTATATATATATATATATATATATATATATATATATCTATATAAACACACACACGCGTGTGCGGCATGAGTTTGTGCTTTAGGGTGCACACCCTAATGCAATATACTGTGCACGCCTATGCGTACACTCCTCTACACCCCTCTGTCACCCATGTACACTCCTCTACACCCCTCTGTCACCCATGTACACTCCTCTACACCCCTCTGTCACCCATGTACACTCCTCTACACCCATCTATCACCCATGTACACTCCTCTACACCCCTCTGTCACCCATGTACACTCCTCTACACCCCTCTGTCACCCATGTACACTCCTCTACACCCCTCTGTCACCCATGTACACTCCTCTATACCCCTCTGTCACCCATGTACACTCCTCTACACCCCTCTGTCACTCATGTACGCTACTCTACACCCCTCTATCACCCATGTACACTCCTCTACACCCCTCTGTCACCCATGTACACTCCTCTACACCCCTCTGTCACCCATGTACACTCCTCTATACCCCTCTGTCACCCATGTACACTCCTCTACACCCCTCTGTCACTCATGTACGCTACTCTACACCCATCTATCACCCATGTACACTTCTCTACACCCCTCTGTCACTCATGTACACTCCTCTACACCCCTCTGTCACCCATGTACACTCCTCTCTACCCTTCTGTCACCCATGTACACTCCTCTACACCCATCTATCACCCATGCTCACTCCTCTACACCCCTCTGTCACCCATGTACACTCCTCTATACCCCTATGTCACCCATATGCACTCCTCTCTACCCCTCTGTCACCCATGTACACTCCTCTACACCCATCTATCGCCCATGTACACTCCTCTACACCTCTCTGTCACCCATGTACACTCCTCTACACCCATCTATCACCCATGTACACTCCCCTACACCCCTCTGTCACCCATGTACACTTCTCTACACACCTTTGTCACCCATGTACGCTCCTCTACACCCCTCTGTCACCCATGTACACCCATCTATCACACATGTACACTCCTCTGTCACCCATGTACACTCCTCAACACCCCTCTGTCACCCATATACACTCCTCTCTACCCCTCTGTCACCCATGTACACTCCTCTACACCCCTGTCACCCATGTAAGCTCCTATACACCCCTTTGTACATTCCTCTACACCCCTTTCACCCATGTATGCTCCTCTACACCCCTGTCACCCATGTACACTCCTCTACACCCCTGTCACCCATGTACACTCTTCTGCACCCCTCTGTCACCCATGTACACTCCTCTATACCCCTCTGTCACTCATGTACACTCCTCTACACCCCTCTGTCACCCATGTACACCCATCTGTCACCCATGTACACTCCTCTACACCCCTCTTTCACCCATGTACACTCCTCTACACCCTTCTGTCACCCATGTACACCCATCTGTCACCCATGTACACTCCTCTACACCCATCTGTCACCCATGTACACCCATCTGTCACCCATGTACACTCCTCTACACCCCTCTGTCACCCATGTACACCCATCTGTCACCCATGTACACTCCTCTATACCCCTCTGTCACTCATGTACACTCCACTCTACCCCTCTGTCACCCATGTACACTCCTCTACACCCCTCTGTCACCCATGTACACCCATCTGTCACCCATGTACACTCCTCTACACCCCTCTGTCACCCATGTACACCCATCTGTCACCCATGTACACTCCTCTACACCCCTCTGTCACCCATGTACACCCATCTGTCACTCATGTACACTCCTCTAAACCCCTCTGTACACTCCTCTACACCCCTCTGTCACCCATGTACACCCATCTGTCACTCATGTACACTCCTCTAAACCCCTCTGTACACTCCTCTACACCCCTCTGTCACCCATGTAAAAAAAAAAAGAAAAAAAAGTTTGGCGCCTAATAGGTTTGTTTTGCAGGTTTAACGGTGAAGAATTGTGGGTGGAAGAAATCGTGATGATGGCCCAGACCAGATGGAGAAGAGAAGGCAACGATGCAAATTAGAGAAGACGTCATTGGTGAGTTGCTGTATAAAGCAGCACTTTAAACTACATACTCACTGATAAATAGATATAGTGCATTGTGTTTTTTACCGTTTTATCCTTTTTTTTTTTTTCCGCTGCTCGTCAACCTCGGTAGCGGTGCCCCGTGGAAAAATTTTTTCCAAGGTGTGCCCCGACCCGAAAAAGGTTGGGAAACACTGGTATATAGCATACATTCATATATATGGGATACAATACAGGAATATGGGTGCACTACTGTGGTAGATGTAAACAATACATTGGCTATCCCTCAACACTGATGTTAAAATTGAGACATTCGCCAGTGTATCCTTATATGAAGGACACACCAGAGCCCGCACACCAACGCCAAGGTTTCTCAAATTGGTGCGAGACCTAACGCTAATCCTACCTGTGCTTGATAAGCAAAACAGGGGCCAGTGGGCAATTACTGCAGCATTCGGTTGACTCACAACTTCCTCCCAGATACCCTCCAGCGTGACTGAGCACACATGCAATGGGAGGAGGGAGGCAAGCTGCAAGCCCCACCTGAGTTGGCTAATATGGGTGCCTGGCCTCACAGGTGCTACCTTAATGCTGCCTTGTAGATATTCAAGGAGCATTAATGTTGGAGTTTACACACCTCCAAATATAAAATTTAAACAAACAACAAAAAACGTGGTCTCAAATGGCTGGAGGTGCTCAACCCCAAATGCGGTTGTGCATTTTTACTGGGGGAGCAGATCCTGCCCTTGTAGTCCGTTGCTAGGGGCGATCCCCAGCATAAAAATGCATACAATGGAGGATGCCTGCAGCGGACTACAAGTGCCACAAGTGTGGTCAGTATATAGTATACATTCATATATATGGGGGTCAGTATATAGTATACATTCATATATATGTGGGTCAGTATATAGTATACATTCATATATATGGGGTCAGTATATAGTATACATTCATATATATGGGGGTCAGTATATAGTATACATTCATATATATGGGGGTCAGTATATAGTATACATTCATATATATGGGGGTCAGTATATAGTATACATTCATGTGTGGTCAGTATATAGTATACATTAATATATATGGGGGTCAGTATATAGTATACATTCATATATATGGGGGTCAGTATATAGTATACATTCATGTGTGGTCAGTATATAGTATACATTAATATATATGGGGGTCAGTATATAGTATACATTAATATATATGGGGGTCAGTATATAGTATACATTCATATATGGGGGGCAGTATATAGTATACATTCATATATATGGGGATCAGTATATAGTATACATTCATATATATGTGGTCAGTATATAGTATACATTCATATATATGGGGGTCAGTATATAGTATACAATCAAATATGGGGGTCAGTATATAGTATACATTCATATATATGGGGGTCAGTATATAGTATACGTTCATATATATGGGGGTCAGTATATAGTATACATTCATATATATGGGGGTCAGTATATAGTATACATTCATATATATGGGGGTCAGTATATAGTATACATTCATATATATGGGGGTCAGTATTTAGTATACATTCATATATATGGGGGTCAGTATATAGTATACATTCATATATATGGGGTCAGTATATAGTATACATTCATATATATGGGGTCAGTATATAGTATACATTGATATATATGGGGGTCAGTATATAGTATACATTCATATATATGGGGGTCAGTATATAGTATACATTCATATATATGGGGGTCAGTTTATAGTATAAATTCATTTGTGGGGACAAGTATATAGTACATTTTTATGTGGGGTCATTATTAGTGTTGAGCGGCATAGGCCATATTCGAATTCGAGATATTTCGCGAATATATGGACGAATATTCGTCATATATTCACTTAATTTGCATATTCGTAATATTCGCGTTATATTTTCGCATAAGCAAAAGTTAGCATAAACAAAAATTTGCATGGGCGAAAGTTACCATATGTGAAAAATTTGCATATGGGAAAATTTGCATATGCAAATTTTCCCATATGCGAAAATTTGTACGCCAGTCTCACACAGCAGTATTAGAGCCTTCTTTACACCACACAAGCTGGAAGCAGAGAGGGATGATCACTGTGATGTGTATTGTGGGGGAAAAAACAATATTCGTAATTTCGAATATATAGTGCTATATTGGTGAATATTCGCAAATTCGCGCATTGCGAATATTTGCGAGCAACACTAGTGTTGACCACCAGACGAAGGGGCAGCCGACACGCCCCCTCAAAAAAAGCGCTATGGCAGAGCCAGAGATATCCAAAGGCAGCGCTGCATCAGTCCCCCAAAAAATGTGAGTTCCTGGATTTAAATATCTATATTCAGGATGGCTGTTCGCATACTGCCAACTATTTTAAGGAGGTGGATGCAAACAGATACCTCGACTTTAACAGTTGCCATCTTAAATAATGGAAGAAGAACATTCCATTAGGTCAAATGAAAAGAATCCGAAGGAATTGTTCTTCCACACAAAAATACCTACAACAACTAGAGAACCTGGAGGATGGTTTTAAACAAAAAGGGTATCCCAAACCCCTTATACAAGGAGCACGCCAGAGAGTGGACGAATTAGAACAAAGTGCTTGCTTGAAAAATAATAAACAGGGTAATGCAGAGGGGGGTTATAATGATGAATTTGATTCTGTTTTTCTAACTAGGTATTACACTTCACACACCAATATTTTTTTTACATTTTTTTTTATTTTTTTTTGTATAGGTAATATCACCAGCTCATATTATTGTGTCATGATTACTGGCACCATATGTAGTCCCCCAGTTATTCTTCTTTAGATGTTTTCCGTGTCCTGTGCAGTATCTCTCCCAGAAGTCCACTTGATGGCCCCCGTGGTGGTCTACACCCCGAAGTCATCAATTTTTACTCTAAGAGAGAGTGTGCAGCTGTTTCTGGAGACGGTCAACAATAACCTCTGCATGGTGGAATAATAGGTCACGATGTTTATCAGGATCAGTAGAAGCATCACCCACTCGATGATTATGATGGGGATTTCACGGATCTCGTCCCAGTCTTCATCATTATGGAATAATTCCTTTAATGTTTCATATCCAAAATAGAAAACTACACAGACAAAAGTCAGGCCACAGCAGGTGCATCTACTATGGTGGATGACTTTTTTTGCTCCTGGTAATTTATACATCTGGATGGACTGCCCAAGGTAGTATAAGGCTTCACATGTAATGGAAATTATCGTGCTGACAAAGTGTATCCTGGGATATTCTTCGGGGGACAATACATGCATAACAGCTGTGGAAAAACAGGAGGCCCACACAATGGCCAGCAGGATCCTCTGGATCAGGACCTGATGACCCCTGAACTCTTCAGTATGCATAACCATATACTTATAAATAAGAAAGGTTAGTACCAAAGTGCCAATGGACGTCCCTATGAATCCAATTCTGAATAATATGCTTTCGGGAAAGACATTTCCCACGTCACTGTGAAGGAAAAGAAACCAATGTTATTATGGATATTTCCTCACTCCCAACCCATGAAATAAGAATCATGTGCTTGTTTATCTTACCTGATGCTCATCAGTGGCGAGGCTGCATGGCCGAGGACGACCGTCATGATGTAGCTGGTGGCAAGCCAGGCCGCACACCAAAACGCCAACAGGAGGGGGATGAACCCCAGTCCTTTTAGCTCCATTTCAGACAAGTAGAAAAAGAAGACGCTAATCTCACTATTCTCACTAATCGCACTGGAACAGACTGAAGGCTCGGGCGGCTGTCAGTGGGATGTCAGGCCTCCAGCTGTCTATGACATCACATGTGACATGTCAGAATGACTGCTTGTTTCTTTGAGCTGCCATGATTTAGTATCTGCTATAGACAGAACCTGATGTTTTTACTATGGACCTTACAGACCTCAGAACCCAAGTAATTAGTGCAGGGGCTCCATTTTGATCATCTCATATTTCACATTATTTGAGTTCCAGGGCTCAGACACATTTGCACCCTCTATAGCAGTGGTCTTCAAGCTGTGAACCCCCAACCGCTGCAGAACCACAACTCCCAGCATGCCCAGACAGCAACTTTGCATAAGGAAATAGTCTAATTAAACTTTTCTTATATATAGAATCCCTGAAATCTCCAATCTCTCCTTTTATTGCTTTATGATCTGTGTTACTTATTTGTAAAAAACAATGTTTCTGATTGTCTTCCCCCCACACACTTATGGGCTATCTCTTCAAACGACTTTATTTGACCTAAAGCGTATAATTGATTTACATAAATAAGCCCCTTTTCATCCAAAAGAGTGAATCTTTAATTTTAAGGAATTCTTTAAGTGCTTTATTCGACCATAATGAAGTAAAGTCAAATCTCCATATGATTTTAAACATATTTTAAGTTCCTCCCATACTTAATTATCTAGATATGCATGGGTGTAGTGAGTATCCCAGCTTCCAAAATCTCAAAAATATCCTTATAACGACCCATTAGGGTATGTTCACACTACAGTGTGTGAATGGAATCTCCGCTCGCTGAATTCAGTGAGCGGAGATTCAGACGGGCAGCCGGCGGTGGCGGTAGGACCGGGCGGCACTGAGCCGTCACCATTGACAGCTATGCAGTGCTCGCGGACTTCCGTGCAAAGAATGAACATGTTCTTTCTTTGGGCGGAACAATTTCAGTGGCGCTGAAATTCCGCAGTGTGAACGGGTCTCACGGAAACCCATTCACACTAATGTTAAGTTCACACCGCGGAATTCGGCTCTCGGAATTCCGCCCGTGGAATTCCGCGGGAATTCTGTAGTGTGAACATACCCTAAGAGAGAAAAAATAGGACTACATTTTCCCTCCTTCTCATAATAGTCTGCAATTTTTGTGCTAAAAAGTACCTAAAAAAAAAAAAAGTGCCCAACCCCCATCGTGCTCAGCTAACGTTAAAGAAACATATTTCATTCTCGTGCTTTCCTGCCCCAAAGTAGTGAATTTAATAAAGAAATAAGAGCTTGGAACCATTTTTCTGATATCCATACAGTATAGAAACATAGAATGTGTCGGCAGATAAGAACCAATTGGCCCATTTAGTCTGCCCAATAATCTGAATCCTATCAATAGTCCCTGGCCCTATCTTATATGAAGGATAGCCTTATGCCTATCCCATGCATGTTTAAACTCCTTCACTGTATTTGCAGCGACTAGTGTTGCTCACGAATATTCGCAATTCAAATTTTAATCGCGAATATAGCATATTCGCGAATTTGCGAATATTGCAAATATAGCACTATATATTCATAATTACGAATATTCGCTTTTTTTGCGCATATGTGAAAATTTGTGCGCATATGCGCAAATTTGCGAATATTGAGCCCTCCCTTCATTAATGGTATAGAGAACTGTGACTAGTGCATCAACTCTGTGATTTTTTGCCCAATAAAACCAATAGGCTAATTGTGGTCTATGGGGATCTCACTGCATGTAAGATAAGCAGGACCGTCTCGGCAGTACAGTGGGATGGGAGACCGTCACTGGTTCGAGTCCCAGGGTGGACAGTGTTACAGTGTTGTGGTTAAACTTTACTTTCCTGGAAAAGCTGCTGAGTTGCCCATAGCAACCAATCAAATTGCTTCTTTCATTTTTCAGAGGCCTTTTCAAAAATGAAAGAAGCGATCTGATTGGTTGCTAAGTATATAGTAAACATTCATATATGTGGTCAATATATAGTATAAATTCATATATATGGGGGGAAGTATATAGTATACATTCATATATATGTGGGTAAGTATATAGTATACATTCATATATATGGGGGTCAGTATATAGTATACATGCATATATGGGGTCAGTATATAGTATACATTCACATATATGGGGGTCAGTATATAGTATACATTCATATATATGGGGGTCAGTATATAGTATACATTCATATGTGTGGTCAGTATATAGTATACATTCATATGTGTGGTCAGTATATAGTATACATTCATATGTGTGGTCAGTATATAGTATACATTCATATGTGTGGTCAGTATATAGTATCATTCATATGTGTGGTCAGTATATAGTATACATTCATATGTGTGGTCAGTATATATTATACATTCATATGTGTGGTCAGTATATATTATACATTCATATGTGTGGTCAGTATATAGTATACATTCATATATATGGGGGGCAGTATATAGTATACATTCATATATATGGGGGTCAGTATATAGTATACATTCATATGTGTGGTCAGTATATAGTATACATTCATATATATGTGTGGTCAGTATATAGTATACATTCATATGTGTGGTCAGTATATAGTATACATTCATATGTGTGGTCAGTATATAGTATACATTCATATGTGTGGTCAGTATATAGTATACATTCATATGTGTGGTCAGTATATAGTATACATTCATATGTGTGGTCAGTATATAGTATACATTCATATGTGTGGTCAGTATATTTTATACATTCATATGTGTGGTCAGTATATAGCATACATTCATATGTGTGGTCAGTATATAGTATACATTCCTATGTGTGGTCAGTATATAGTATACATTCATATGTGTGGTCAGTATATAGTATACATTCATATGTGTGGTCAGTATATATTATACATTCATATGTGTGGTCAGTATATATTATACATTCATATGTGTGGTCAGTATATAGTATACATTCATATGTGTGGTCAGTATATATTATACATTCATATGTGTGGTCAGTATATATTATACATTCATATGTGTGGTCAGTATATAGTATACATTCATATGTGTGGTCAGTATATAGTATACATTCATATGTGTGGTCAGTATATAGTATACATTCATATGTGTGGTCAGTTTATATTATACATTCATATGTGTGGTCAGTATATAGTATACATTCATATGTGTGGTCAGTATATAGTATACATTCATATGTGTGGTCAGTATATAGTATACATTCATATGTGTGGTCAGTATATATTATACATTCATATGTGTGGTCAGTATATATTATACATTCATATGTGTGGTCAGTATATAGTATACATTCATATATATGTGTGGTCAGTATATAGTATACATTCATATATATGGGATCAGTATATAGTATACATTCATATATATGGGGGTCAGTATATAGTATACATTCATATATATGGGGGTCAGTATATAGTATACATTCATATGTGTGGTCAGTATATAGTATACATTCATATGTGTGGTCAGTATATTGTATACATTCATATGTGTGGTCAGTATATAGTATACATTCATATGTGTGGTCAGTATATTTTATACATTCATATGTGTGGTCAGTATATAGCATACATTCATATGTGTGGTCAGTATATAGTATACATTCATATGTGTGGTCAGTATATAGTATACATTCATATGTGTGGTCAGTATATAGTATTCATTCATATGTGTGGTCAGTATATAGTATACATTCATATGTGTGGTCAGTATATAGTATACATTCATATGTGTGGTCAGTATATAGTATACATTCATATATATGGGGGTCAGTATATAGTATACATTCATATATATGGGGTCAGTATATAGTATACATTCATATATATGTGTGGTCAGCATATAGTATACATTCATATATATGGGGTCAGTATATAGTATACATTCATATATATGTGTGGTCAGTATATAGTATACATTCATATGTGTGGTCAGTATATAGTATACATTCATATGTGTGGTCAGTATATAGTATACATTCATATGTGTGGTCAGTATATATTATACATTCATATGTGTGGTCAGTATATAGTATACATTCATATGTGTGGTCAGTATATAGTATACATTCATATGTGTGGTCAGTATATAGTATACATTCATATGTGTGGTCAGTATATAGTATACATTCATACATGGGGGTCAGTATATAGCATACATTCATATGTGTGGTCAGTATATAGTATACATTCATATGTGTGGTCAGTATATAGTATACATTCATATGTGTGGTCAGTATATAGTATACATTCATATGTGTGGTCAGTATATAGTATACATTCATATATATGGGGGTCAGTATATATTATACATTCATATATATGGGGGTCAGTATATAGTATACATTCATATGTGTGGTCAGTATATAGCATACATTCATATGTGTGGTCAGTATATAGTATACATTCATATGTGTGGTCAGTATATAGTATACATTCATATGTGTGGTCAGTATATAGTATACATTCATATATATGGGGGTCAGTATATAGTATACATTCATATGTGTGGTCAGTATATAGTATACATTCATATGTGTGGTCAGTATATAGCATACATTCATATGTGTGGTCAGTATATAGTATACATTCATATGTGTGGTCAGTATATAGTATACATTCATATGTGTGGTCAGTATATAGTATACATTCATATATATGGGGGTCAGTATATAGTATACATTCATATATATGGGGGTCAGTATATAGTATACATTCATATGTGTGGTCAGTATATAGTATACATTCATATGTGTGGTCAGTATATATTATACATTCATATGTGTGGTCAGTATATAGTATACATTCATATGTGTGGTCAGTATATAGTATACATTCATATGTGTGGTCAGTATATAGTATACATTCATATGTGTGGTCAGTATATAGTATACATTCATATGTGTGGTCAGTATATAGTAGACATTCATATGTGTGGTCACTATATAGTATACATTCATATGTGTGGTCAGTATATAGTATACATTCATATGTGTGGTCAGTATATTTGATAGAGTTGGGGTCACTGAGACATGGCTGGTGATATAGTTGGGGTCACTGAGACATGGCTGGACTCCTCGCATGACTGGGCTGTTAATCTGCAGGGGTTTACATTGTTTGGCAAGGATAGAATGAACAGAAAAGGTGGTGAAGTCTGTCTGTATGTAAGAAGTGGTATGAAAGTCAGTGTGAACGATGCCATAGTGTGTGATGATTCTGAGGAGGTGGAATCACTGTGGGTAGAATTACAAAAGGAGGGAAATACTGAAATAATAATATTTGGGGTAATCTACAGACCCCCTAATATCACTGAAGAGATAGAAGTTCGGCTTTATAAACAAATAGAGAGGGCTGCCCGGGCAGGTACAGTGGTAATAATGGGAGATTTTAACTATCCAGATATAGATTGGGGTCCGGGGTTGGCTAAAACTACAAAGGGGAGAAAATTCCTAAATTTATTGCAGGATAATTTTCTGGGCCAGTTTGTGGAGGACCCAACAAGAAGTGATGCCTTGTTGGATCTGATCATTTCCAACAACGCAGAGCTGGTTGGTAATGTAACTGTGCGGGAAAACCTTGGTAATAGCGACCACAATATAGTTACTTTTGCCTTAAAATGTAGAAAACAAAGACAGGCGGGGAAGGCAAAAACATATAACTTTAAAAAGGCAAACTTCCCTGGGCTGAGGGCTGCACTACAGGACATAGACTGGGGGGAGGTGTTGTCAAATACTGATACAGAATGTAAATGGGACATCTTTAAATCAACTCTAAATAACTATACAGCTAAATATATACCAAAGGGGAACAAATATAAACGATTAAAACTAAATCCTACATGGCTGACACATGATGTTAAAAGAGCAATAAACAACAAAAAAAATATCCTTCAAAAAATACAAATCTGATGGGTCAGATATAACATTTAAACAGTACAAGGAGCTTAATAAAATCTGTAAAAATGTAATAAAAACAGCAAAAATTCAAAACGAGAGACAGGTGGCCAAAGAAAGCAAAACTAATCCTAAATATTTTTTTAGATATATAAATGCAAAAAAACCAAGGACAGAGCATGTAGGACCCCTTAATAATGATAATGGGGAGGTTGTCACAGGCGATCAAGAGAAGGCGGAGCTACTGTATGGGTTCTTTAGTTCTGTATATACTAAGGAAGAAGGAGCTGACATTGGCCAGGTCAGTGCTGGTAACACATCATGTACAGGTCAGTGCTGGTAACACATCATGTAATGTACTGAACTGGCTTAATGTAGAGATGGTACAAGGTAAGTTAAGTGATATAAATGTAAGCAAATCTCCAGGGCCGGATGGACTACACCCAAGAGTTCTTAGAGAGGTAAGTTCAGTAATATCTGTACCCCTGTTCATGATATTTAGAGATTCTCTGGTGTCTGGTATTGTGCCAAGGGACTGGCGCAAGGCGAATGTGGTGCCAATCTTCAAAAAGGGCTCTAGGTCTTCCCCAGGAAACTATAGACCGGTAAGTTTAACATGCATTGTGGGTAAATTGTTTGAAGGACTTATAAGGGATTACATACAGGAATACATAGGGGATAATAGTATTATAAGTGATAGCCAGCATGGGTTTACTAAGGATAGAAGTTGTCAAACCAATCGAATTTTCTTTTATGAAGAGGTGAGTAGAAGCCTTGACAGAGGAATGGCTGTGGATATAGAGGGGGGCTGTGTATATAGAGGGGGGCTCTGTATATAGAGGAATGGCTGTGGATATAGAGGGGGGCTGTGTATATAGAGGGGGGCTCTGTATATAGAGGAATGGCTGTGGATATAGAGGGGGGCTGTGTATATAGAGGGGGGCTCTGTATATAGAGGAATGGCACGAATGGAATTTTGCTAAAGCATTTGATACTGTCCCTCATAGACGTCTGACAGGTAAGTTAAGGTCTTTGGGTTTGGAAATTTTAGTTTGTAACTGGATTGAACACTGGCTCATGGATCGTACCCAGAGAGTGGTGGTCAATGATTCGTACTCTGATTGGTCCCCGGTAATTAGTGGTGTACCCCAAGGTTCAGTACTGGGCCCGCTGTTGTTTAATTTATTTATCAATGATATAGAGGATGGTATTAACAGCTCTGTTTCTATCTTTGCAGATGACACCAAGCTTTGTAGCACGGTACAGTCTATAGAGGATGTGTATAAGTTACAAGATGACTTGGATAGACTAAGTGTCTGGGCATCCACTTGGCAAATGAGGTTCAATGTGGATAAATGTAAAGTTATGCATCTGGGTACTAATAACCTGCATGCGTCGTATGTCTTAGGGGGGATTAAACTGTCAGAGTCACTGGTAGAGAAGGATCTGGGTGTACTTGTAGATCACAGACTACAGAATAGCACAATGTCAGGCTGCTGCTTCCAAAGCTGGCAGGCTATTGTCATGTATCAAAAGAGGCATGGACTCAAGGGACAGGGACATAATACTCCCCCTTTATAAAGCATTGGTACGGCCTCACCTGGAATATGCTGTTCAGTTTTGGGCACCTGTCCATAAAAGGGACACTGCGGAGTTGGAAAGGGTGTAGAGACGCGCGACTAAACTAATATGGGGCATGGAAAATCTTAGCTATGAGGAGCGATTAAAGGAGTTGCAATTGTTTAGTCTTGAGAAGAGACGTTTAAGGGGGGATATGATAAATGTATATAAGTATATTAATGGCCCATACAAAAAATATGGAGAAAAACTGTTCCAGGTTAAACCCCCCCAAAGGACGAGGGGGCACTCCCTCCGTCTGGAGAAGAAAAAGTTTAGTCTCAAGGGGCGACACGCCTTCTTTACCGTGAGGACTGTGAATTTATGGAACGGTCTACCTCAGGAACTGGTCACAGCAGGAACAATTAACAGCTTTAAAACAGGATTAGATACATTCATGGAACAAAATAACATTAATGCTTATGAAGAAATATAAAATCTCATCCCTTCCCCAATATCGCGCCACACCCCTACCCCTTAATTCCCTGGTTGAACTTGATGGACATATGTCTTTTTTCGACCGTACTAACTATGTAACTATGTAACTATACATTCATATATATGGGGGTCAGTATATAGTATACATTCATATATATATGGGGGTCAGTATATAGCATACATTCATATATATGGGGTCAGTATAAAAGTATACATTCATATATATGGGGGTCAGTATATAGTATACATTCATATATATGGGGGTCAGTATATAGTATACATTCATATATATGGGGGTCTGTATATGGTATACATTCATATATATGGGGTCAGTATGTAGTATACATTCATATATATGTGGTCAGTATATAGTATACATTCATATATATAGGGGTCAGTATATAATATACATTCATATATGGGGGTCAGTATATAGTATACATTCATATATATGTGGTCAGTATATAGTATACATTCATATATGGGGGTCAGTATATAGTATACATTCATAATATTATGGGATCAGTATATAGTATACATTCATATATATGGGGGTCAGGCATATAGTATACATTCATATATATGTGGTCAGTATATAGTATACATTCATATATGGGGGTCAGCATATAGTATACATTCATATATATGGGGGTCAGTATATAATATACATTCATATATGGGGGTCAGTATATAGTATACATTCATAATATATGTGGTCAGTATATAGTATACATTCATATATATGGGGTCAGTATATAGCAGTGATTCCCAACCGCGTGCCGCGGCACACGTTGTGTGCCGTTCAGCACTGCCCGTGGTGCCGCGGGATTTTGCCGTGATTTTTTAAATTTTTTACTATTATTATTTTTTAAATGTCCCGCCCCGGCCTGACGGCGCAGGGGGGAAGGGAAGTCTGCGTGTGCACTGCGCACACAGCGTCCCCCTGCATCTCCTGCGTTTCCTGTGTTCCCCTCCGTCCCCTGCGTCTGCCGCGTGACCCGTGTTCCCCTCCTTCCCCATCTGTTCCCTGTGTCCCCCGCATCCCCCTCCTTCACTCTCCGTCTCCTGTGTCCCCCTCCGTCCACCTCTCGTTGCGGCGCAGTGAGCCGGATATGGTGCCCTGGGGCGGAACGAGCTGCACCAGCGCCGGACTCCCGTGCCTCCTATGGAACTGCAAGCTGTGCGGGCCGCTTGCTTAAGGTACCGTACCCTTTCCACCCCTCTGTTCACCTTCTCAACCCTGTCTAAATCCCCCCACCGTCACCCAGGTCCACCCTCTACCCCCCCCCCCGCGACCCCGTCACTCATGTCCACCCCTCCCCTGTCAGCCATGTCTGCCTTGTTTACCTCCCTGTCCATCTCTATCACCCATGTCCACCCCCCCTGTCAGCCATGTCTGCCTTGTTTACCTCCCTGTCCATCTCTATCACCCATGTAATCCCTCCATGTCACCCATGTAATCCCCCCCTGTCATCCATGTCCACCCTCCCTGTCACCCATGTCCACCCCCCAGTCACCCATGTGCACCCCCCCAGTCACCCATGTGCACCCCCCCCAGTCACCCATGTCCACCCCCCCAGTCACCCATGTCCACCCCTAAGTCACCCATGTCCACCCCCCCAGTCACCCATGTCCACCCCCCCCTGTCACCCATGTCCACCCCCCCTGTCACCCATGTCCACCCCCCTGTCACCCATGTCCACCCCCCCCTGTCACCCATTTCCACCCTCCCTGTCACCCATTTCCACCCTCCCTGTCACCCATGTCCACCCTCCCAGTCACCCATGTCCACCCCCCCTGTCACCCATGTCCACCCCCACTGTCACCCATGTCCACCCCCCCTGTCACCCATGTCCACCTCCCCGTCACCCATGTAATCCCTCCCTGTCACCCATGTAATCCCTCCCTGTCACCCATGTAATCCCCCCCTGTCACCCATGTCCACCCCCTCAGTCACCCATGTCCACCCCCTCAGTCACCCATGTAATCCCTCCCTGTCACCCATGTAATCCCTCCCTGTCACCCATGTCATCCCTCCCTGTCACCCATGTCCACCCCCCCTGTCACCCATGTCCACCCCCCCCTGTCACCCATGTCCACCCCCCCCTATCACCCATGTCCACCCCCCCCTGTCACCCATGTCCACCCTCCCTGTCACCCATGTCCACCCTCCCTGTCACCCATGTCCACCCTCCCTGTCACCCATGTAATCCCTCCCCCGTCACCCATGTAATCCCTCCCCCGTCACCCATGTAATCCCCCCCGTCACCCATGTCCACCCCCACTCTGTCACCCATGTCCACCCTCCTGTTCACCCATCTGTCCCTTTGTTACCCCAGTCCATCCCTCTCTGTCACTCCTGTCCCTCTTTTACCCCCTTGTCCACCCCTCTGACCCCCTGTCTCCCCTCTCCACCCTCCTGTCACCCATGTCCACCCCCTGTCCACCCCTCTGTCACCCCTATGCCCCCGTCACCTATGTTCACTCTTCTACACCCATCTATCACCCTTGTACACCTCTCTACACCCCTCTGTCACCCATTTACACTTCTCTACAACCCTCTGTCACCCATGTACACCCATCTGTCACCCATGTACACTCCTCTGTACCCCTCTGCCACCCATGTACACTCCTCTACACACCTGTCACCCATGTACACCCCTCTGTCACCCACGTACACTACTCTATACCCCTCTGTCACCCATGTACACTCCTCTACACCCCTCTGTCACCCATGTACACTCCTCTACACCCCTCTGTCACTCATGTACACTCCTCTACACCCCTCTGTCACCCATGTACACTCCTCTACACACCTGTCACCCATGTTCACCCCTCTGTCACCCACGTACACTACTCTATACCCCTCTGTCACCCATGTACACTCCTCTACACCCCTCTGTCACCCATGTACACTCCTCTACACCCCTCTGTCACTCATGTACACTCCTCTACACCCCTCTGTCACCCATGTACATAGGCGTGCGCACAGGGTGTGCTGGGTGTGCCCAGGCACACCCTAATCACCGCGGCCGTGGAGCAAAAGGGGCAGCTGCCCCGGGCCCTGTAATTCCTGGGGGCCCAAAAGCAGCTCTCCCCTTTTGCCCCATAAATCTGATAAAGGCTGGTGGGCCAGGCATCAGGGGCCCGGCCAAAATGTTAGTAGGAGTGGGCGGGGGGGGCGGGTTTGCGCCGCACGCTACCTTTTTATGTTCGCCGCCGCCGCCGTCACTCATTCCCAGGCAGCCAGTACCGCAATGGCTGTCTGGGAGATGGTCACGTGACGTGTGGTGCAACGTCACGGGCGGCATCATAGAGAGGAGAGGAGCGGAGCAGAGAGAGTCTCCCGCTCCTCTCAGTCCCCACACGGCCGCTTCCAGGATCAAGGCCGCAGCAAGGGACCCACCGCCGGGGGTATCCTCCCCTCACTTGCATAATCTGATAATCCCCTCCCCCGTATGTATCCTGTACTGATCCTGAGTTATATCCTGTATTATTCTAAAGAGCTGTACTCACTATTCTGCTGGTGAGGTCACTATGTACCTACATTACATTACTTATCCTGTACTGATCCTGAGTTATATCCTGTATTATTCTAAAGAGCTGTACTCACTATTCTGCTGGTGAGGTCACTGTGTACATACATTACTTATCCTGTACTGATCCTGAGTTATATCCTGTAAATCTTTTATTAGAAAAATATAAATCATAACAAAACATAAACCAGCACAACTTTGCCATAACGGAAAACAACAACATGAAATAACATAAACCCAAACTTTACATTTAAATAAAAGAACAAAAATCCTGCCTAACCGGCCAGCCCAGCTTTCCTACTAGAACTAGAAATATTATAACTACACCTTTCATAGCCAAACAACACACTCATAAGAAACATAAAAATAGCACTATTTCGCTTTAACTCAAAACACCCAAACTCGGGAAAAATCATACATAGAAAACACAACAAGCACTCACACTGCACACCATGTTTTTTTTTAAAATAATAATATTAATAATAATAATAATAACACTATACCACACTCACACATGCACACATATATATCCATATATTAACTACATTTAACCAAGAAACCAAAAATAAATAAATAAATTAAATTCAACTCAAAATACCCAAACTCGGGAAAATATCTCAGAAAACACAATACACACATGCTTACACACATCTTTACTACATACTACATATATAAACCAAAGAAAATAAATCCACAACGGGATACTAAAGAAACATTACTACAAAAACAAAACTGGTTCGACTGCCATGTCTATCTCTACTATAAATACTATATACTTAAAAAAAAAAAAAAAAAAAAATTTAAAAAAAATATATATATATTTTTTTTTATATAATAATATTACATACATTATACATACTATTACATACATTATACATACTATATACATATATATATACATTATATACACTACTATGTACAATACTATACACAAACTATATACACCTACAAATATAAAAGAACATTCTACACTAAACTGACCCTTCACCCACACCACCCGCCCTCCTGTACATGGGTCAGAGTTTTTTCCATACAGTTCATAGTCCTCAATGTCCAGTCCACAACTGACCCATGCCAGGTCCACCAAAAGAAAAGACCACCACCACCCACAAATATACCCTCCCAACCTAGAACTCCTCCCAACCAACTTAACCATAACCAGCTTTAACATACATAAGCAAACAATACAACCCACTTTAGGCCCAAGTTCGGTGCCTGTAAGCCCTTCATAACCATAGCCTCTGAAAACAAAACAAAAAGCTAGGGTGCACATGCATTAGCCCACCACCAGGAAGAAGGATGGCAATCCTGATACATACAAAATGTATATTCTTTCCCTAACTGCACCCTACCTCTCACCCTACCATTATCCCTAAAGATAAACTGACCCTACTATCACCCTAACCCTGTCCCTGCATCACTGTCCCTAACAAAAACAAGGGTACTCTACCCAAAAGGTCTAGTACCTAGGGCACATCAAAAGAAAACCCTCTCCATAGGAGAGAAGCCCTACTGGTACCAAGACTGCCATACTCCAAAGACCTGATCTTCCCGAGGTCACCAGTGATGTTCCTACAGACCTCCACCTCGGAGAGGACTTTGCGCTGATTAGACACTAAACACCGTGCATTCCACGTGTAGTACCTAACCACTAAGCTGACTAAAAACAAAGTGCCCCGATCTCGGCCACCCAGGTTCCTGAATGCCCCATAAGCCCACTCTGGATAGGTAAGGCCGGCAAGTTGACTCCAGCCGATGGAAGCGCCCACCCGGTTGTAGACCCTTATATTAAAGGGACAATGAAGCAGGAAATGGTCCATGCTTTCCAGCATGTCCCCGCACTCTTCTCGGGGACATCCCCGGTCATCAGATCTCCTGCACTTCAAATTGTCCCTCACATATAGCTTCCCCTGAAAGCAGCGCCAGGCCAAGTCCCAAAACTTCTGGGGGATCCTTTTCATATTTAAGAGATACAACCCCACCCTCAGATCCCGACCTGGGCAGTCCCTGAGCGCCAGAGGCTTCTGGAAGTGGGTCAACAGAACCCGTTTGTCAAGGAACTGCCTTGACTGGGTCCTGATCTCCCACACTCCCAGACCCCACCGACGTATCGCCTTCAGAGTCGGGGTAGCGTAAGCCGGAAGATGGGAGACAGGAGGGCAAGTGAAGGACCTCCGTACGCCCCATGCGTACGGAGGTCCTTCACTTGCCCTCCTGTCTCCCATTCCTGGAAGAAAGGCCGAAACCATTCCCTGCAGGAGAGTACCCACGGAGGAGCCCTCTCTGACCAGAGGTTAGCGATGTTGGCTTTCAAGAAGGTGTTTGTTAAGAACACCACAGGGTTTACCATAGATAAACCCCCTAGTCTCCTTGTGCGGTACGTGACCTCCCTCTTGACTAGGTTCATCCTGTTCCCCCATAACAGTTGGAAAAACAGGCTGTAGATCCTAGTGTAGTAAGCCTCTGGCAAGATACATACACTGCCCAGATAGATAAACAAGGGGAGCAGGTACGATTTGATCAGGTGTACCCTTTCCCTGAGGGTCATAGACCAACCCTTCCACTGATCCACCCTATGAGTGGCATCCTGTAGCTTACCGTCCCAGTTTTTGGTGGGATAATCATCCTGGCCGAATGTGATGCCCAGAATTTTTGCTGAGTCTTGGGGCCCTGGGAGGGTGTCCGGGAGATCAAAAGTGGGATCTCCCCCTCCCAGCCAGAGACTTTCACACTTATCCCGGTTGATCTTAGACCCGGATGCCTCCGAGTAGCGTTCCACCTCCGACATCACCACATCGACCTCCTCTCTCGAGGACACGAAAATGGCGACATCATCAGCGTACGCCACCACTCTCTGGGCGACATCCAGCTCCGCCAGACTCATCCCGACTCCCGCCAACGGCCCACAATCTACCCTCCGGACGAAGGGATCGATTGCGAACACGTATAAAAGCGGGCTCAAAGGACAACCCTGACGGACTCCAGACCCCACCTCAAAAGAGCGGCCAGACCAACCGTTCACCAGCGGGAAACTCTCTGCCCCTGCATATAAGGTCTTAAGCCAATTAACAAAAGTAAACGGTAAGCCATATCTCAGGAGGACGGACCAGAGGTAGTCATGGTTCACTCGATCAAATGCTTTGGCCTGATCCAAGGACAGTAAGTACCCCTTCCAGAGACCCGCACTACTCCGCTCCACTGCCTCCCTGACACTGAGGACAGCACTTAAGGTGCTTCGGCCTGGAACAGAGCAGTGCTGAGCCCCCGAAAGGAGCTGGGGTGCAAACTTCACCAGCCGATTAAACAGTATCTTGGCCAGAAGCTTCCTGTCTGTATTGAGAAGAGCTATGGGCCTCCAATTCTCAATACGGCTGGGATCTTTACCCTTCGACAGAAGAATCAGGGCTGACCTCCTCATTGACTTTGGTAGAGTGCCCGAGGAGAGACACTCATTGAATACCTCAGTCAAGAGGGGAGCTAAAGACTCCTTAAAGGTCCTGTACCACTCGGATGTTAAGCCATCCGGACCTGGCGACTTCTTGGGGGCAAGCCCCTCGATCACCAGTCTCACTTCCTCTTCCCTGATTTCTTCTGCCAAAATGCCAAGAGAGGGGTCTACCCCTGGCTCAGGAATGGTTTCAGCCAGGAAAGCCGACATCCCGTCTCGATCTAGATCCTTCCTCCCCAAGAGGTGCGAGTAGAAGGATCTGACGACCTCCAGGATCCCTGATCTGGACCGATTCAGAGATCCCGTACTATCAATCAGTCCTGAGACTACTTTACTACTCACTGACATCTTGCAGTTCCTGTAAGGGTCGGGCGAGCGGTACTTCCCGTAATCCCTCTCAAAAACCAAAGATGCGTGCCTATCGTACTGACACCTCATCAGCAAGGACTTCACTCTGGAGATATCCTCTCGGCTACCTCCAGTCGAGACGAGAAGCTCGAGTTTCCTCCTCAGTCCCTGATACAGGCGATACCTGCTCAGGGACCTGAGGCTCGAGAGCTGGCGGAAGAACCCCGCAACCCGCTTCTTGAATATCTCCCACCACTCAGACTTACTACTACAAAAGTCCAGTAAAGGTACCTGACTCTGAAGAAAATCCTCAAAGGACTGTCTTATCTCTGCTTCCTCCAGGAGGGACGAATTCAGCTTCCAATAACCTTTACCCATCCGGGGGGTCTCTGAAACATTCAGAGAAAACAAAATCATACAGTGGTCGGAGAACTCCACCTGAACCACGGACACTGCGGAAGAGACGGCTTCCTCCTTTAAATAAAACCTGTCTATCCTAGACCTGCTGCTACCTCGATGAAAGGTGAAACCCGCATGGCCTGAGGGGCTCCGGATGTGGGCATCCTCTAGGCGAGCTTCCCTGACTATATTACTAAGGGCCACACAGTCATAAGCCAGCCGATCATTGGAACCTCTCCTATCTTGGGACCTCGTGACATTATTGAAGTCCCCTCCAAAGATCACTTGCCGGCTAGTAAAAAGAAAGGGCTTAATCCTCATAAAGAGATCCTTACGGCCCCACTTTGTTTGTGGGGCGTAGATGTTAATGAGCCGGAGCTCTTGAACCTTCATGAAGACATCTAAGATCAGGCACCTCCCCATTTCTAACTCAATGACCCGTCTGCATTCGACCGGAGCGGTAAAAAGGACCGCCACCCCACTATACGGCTCAGCCGCAAGAGACCAGTGGGAGGGGCCGCGCCTCCACTCTCTTCTGGCTTTCACCAGAGAGGCTAGATCTGACAACCTGGTCTCCTGTAAAAAGAAAATGTCGGCTTCAACACGGCCGAGAAAATCAAAGGCTGCGAATCTAGCCGTATCAGACTTTATACTGGCACAATTAATAGATGCCAGCGTCAATGGGGTGAGTGCTGCCATCCTGGGTAATTGAGTTAGACGGCCTTACCCATTATTTTTTCTTGCCCTTCTTCTTCACCGCCTCATCCCCTGAAGAAGAAGGAGCATTCTTACTTTCTTTAGATCTCTTTTTTGACTCAGACTGATCCATCTGGCTCCCATCTCCATCTGGCCCTGAGTTAGCCCTGCCCTCCGAGGAAGATGCCTCAACAGGACAGGACCCAGTTCCCCCTGGAGGCTCCAATCCCTCAGGCACCCCATCCTCGCCACCCCCCTCCAATGAGGGGGAGGAGATGGTATCAAGGACAAGGTACCTGTTCGATAGGTCAATCAGAAGGGGGGCAGGTAAGCTTCCTTTTAGGGCCTGGCCTTTAGCACCTGAAATAGAGGACTGAGACTTCCCCTTTACAACTTTTTTGCCCTTGTCTTTTTTCGGCCTTTAGCTCCCCTCCTCATCCACACTTTCATAGAGGGAGGAATCAGAAAGATCAGCCTCTTTGCCTTCCTCTTCGCGAATCCTCCTAATCTCCTCATCCAACACATCATCCCCCAGGGTCTCAGCAACATCTGGGCTAGTGACAGGAGCAGGGCCAGGAGCTACCCCCGCCACCTGAGAACTCTCCAGCTCCCTGCTTCTTCTGCGGTTTTCCTCTCTCCTTAGTTTGGCAGGCCCCTTCTTGCTCTTCATTAACCCTGTTGCTCCTTCACCCATGCAAGTACCCTCCCCAGCCGTGGCAACCCTAAAGCTCTCCCCAGCTGGAGCGGCCACCACACGGGAAAAGGCGCTGGGGCAACGGCTGAAAGGGTGTCCTAGGACACCACACAGATGACACCGGATCTGCCCACAGGATGCAGCCAAATGACCAGCCCCACCACACAAAGCGCAAACCTGCACAGTGCAGGCTGCGCTAAAATGGGTAGGACTACCACACCTGTGGCAGACTTTAGGCTGCCCCTGGTAGAAGACTTGGATTCTGTCCGAGGAAGGCTGCCGATGGGATGTGGGCAACTGTGCTCCCTGAACGCTTAAGTTTGACGGAAAATGTCCAGGCCCCAGACCAGATCCCGTGCTCATCAAGATTTTTCTTGGGCATGTCCGTCACATCCCCATAACGACCGAGCCAGGTCATGATGTCGTAGCAAGAGAGCGACTCGTTGCAGGGTCAAAACGGTCACTCTCTTGGTTTGGTTCTGCCGGGATATCGCTTTTACAGCGAAATCCAGCCAGCCATCTCGTAATTCGACCAGAAAAGTTCAAGACCCTCTGGCCGAACAAAGCTGATGTCGAACTCAGAAGAACCATAGGGGTGAATCAGGGCAAAGATGTCACTCGCCCTGAACTCCATCTGAAGGAGGAGCTCAACCACCCTTGCCCGGGGCGGGCACGCATCTTTACCCCTCCAAATCAGATGGGCCACATTCCTACGGTTACTATCCTGCCCGGGTGTTGGGAGGGACCACATCACCTCCCCATTCTGTTCTCGGAAGGCACCCAGACCATGCCTCTCTATCCAAAAAGACAGGTCAACCGAACCCCTCCCTTCTACCTCAATTGACCTATCACCCTTATGCAGAGCCTCCAGGAGGCGCCGCTGCAAGTGACCCCCAGAACCAGATGGAGACGGGGACCCTCTTGATTCCCCGGCAGCGACGCTGGCATAGCTTCTAGCAGTCACCACCAGGGGGGCAGCCGAACCAGCAGTACTCTTTACTGATCCAGTGACATCCCTTTGCCCGCCTCCAGCACTCTTCTCTTGCACACCGCTAGCATCCCTCTCTTGTACACCTCTAGCACCCCTCTCTCACACACCGCTAGCATCCCTCTCTTGCACACCGCTAGCACCCCTCTCTCGCACACCGCTAGCACCCCTCTCTTGCACACCGCTAGCACCCCTCTCTCGCACACCGCTAGCACCCCTCTCTCGCACACCACTAGCACCCCTCTCTTGCACACCGCTAGCACCCCTCTCTTGCACACCGCTAGCACCCCCCTCTTGCACACCGCTAGCACCCCTCTCTTGTACTCCTCTAATGCCCCACTCTTGCACACTGCTAACATTTTCATGCAACATACCATCACCAAAATTTTCACTCTCTTTTGCACTCTTCCCTTTCACACTATTATCCTGGCTAAACTTTCCTGAGCTGGCCGAGTTATTTGCGTATGCCACGGGGGTTTGTGCTGCTGGTCCCGCCGATGACCGCTTTTTCGGTTCTGGCGATGTTACTTCCAGTTCCAGTGATGACACTTCCTTCAACGCCGATGATGTTCCCAGTGAGAACTGCTTCACACTGGGTGGGAGCTGTCCCTCCGGACGCACCCCCACCCCTCCTACAGCAGCCGACGTGCAGGGATTCCCCACAGCGTCAGTGCAACCTTCAGGAGCCACCTCACCCAACCGCCCGGGCTTTTCTACCAACCAGACGCATGGACACTCCCCCCCCTCACAGAGGAGTGCCCTGCTACGCCCAGATCGCTCAGGGGACCGCCCCCCGAGCAGACAGCAACATCACCAAGCTCCGGCACTAGGACACGCCCCCTGCCCACCTGGGGTGGTCCTGCAGCATCGGAGTCGCCCACCTTAAGCCTGTCCTGCCCTTCCCTACCGGCAGGACAGGCGGGCTCCTTGGCGTCTGCAGCCATCTTAGAAACCTTATCCACCACGTACCCCCCATGCTGGCCCCGCTTTACAGCAAAAGCGGGGTCGGGCAGACTGGGGGGCCCACTAGCCTGAACCACCTTTTCAGATGGCCCAGACTGCTGGAGAGAAGAATAAACAAGTCTGGTGACCTCTCCTTTTTTCCTTTTATTTCTCCTCTTCCTCTTGCCCTTCACCTCAGTATCTGGGCCCAAGTCATTTCCAAATGAGAAGTTCTCAAAATGGGTAGGTGACTCTTGGAGCACAATCGCCTTCAGCAATCCGCCACCAATTAACCCATTGCTGCTGCCGCTGTCGTCACTGCTGTCATCTGACGTTACAGGCAGGGCTACCTGAGCAGGATTTATGTATGAACTCTGGGTTGTGTCCTCCTCCATTTCACTCTCCTCTGCACCACCATCTTGCTTCTCTTTAGCACCTTCCTCAGCACTGTCCTCTCTTTCTCCACCACCATCTTCCTCCACACTGTCCTCCTCAGCACTGTTCTCTCTTTCTCCTCCACCATCCACCTCCACACCATCCTCCTCTGCACTGCTTTCGCTGTGACTGACCTCCTCCTCTCTTTCTGGGTTCTGCTGGCCTCTGAACCGACTTTCATTGCAGAGTTTTTCTCTGAAGATACCAGCCCCTTCCATGATCTCCATCCTCACCCTTTCTACCTCCTCAACATCTTTTTTCAGGGTGCGCACTTTAGCCGAATACACTGGCCTTAGATTTTTTGAGGTGTAATCAGCCTGGTAACGGGCAAATTTGAAGTCCTCTCTTAGCCCACAAAGCATTTTGCCAAGACGCTCATACTCCGCCATTTTTGCTTGGAGTCGGGACCCAAAAGTGGCCAAAGACTCCCTGGGACCCAATACCCCCCATTGCTGGGGTTCAGAGGTACCTTGCCTCCCCATGTTTCTCCTCAACTCCTCACCTTCATGCAGGCCTTTACCTGCAGCCTTGCTTGTAGCCTTCCTTGCAGCCTTGCGGCTTCCAGATATGGACGGTGGAGTTGGTTCTGCATTTCTGCGGATCCTGGAGGATCTCCGTACCCCATCCTGGGAGTTGGCCATTGCAATGTCACCTCCACCTCCCGCCGGCCTGGTACGGGAGGTGGGGACGTTGGGGTTCATGCAGGGAAGCCCTTCCCCGAAGGCTGCCACAAACTTGGGGGGGGGGGGAGGGCTGGTGAAAATCCTGCTGCTCTCTGGTTCTCCTGGAGTTGACGATCACACAACCACACCCTGAACAGGAAGTAGTGCAACAGCTGGAGACACCCTATTTGGGAAGCACTGCTGTAGGGTAATTTGGAGGTCGATACAAATCCCTAATTTAGGCCTCAAATGCACATGGTGCTCTTTCACTTTGGAGCCCTCTCATATTTCAAGGCAACAGTTTTGGGTTACAAATTTTTTTTCTCTTCTTTTACCCCTTAAGAAAAGGTAAATTTTGGGTCTACACCAGCATGTTAGTGTAAACAGAGTGTACCATATACATTTGAGGCCTAAATTGGTGATTTGCACAGGGGTGGCTGGTAGTTACAGCAGTTCTGACATAAACATAAAAAACACCCATATGTGACCCCCATTTAGATAACTACACCCCTCACGTAAAGTAACAAGGGGTATAGTGAGCCTTAACATCCCACAGGTGTTTGACAAATTTTTGTTAAAGTTGGAGGTGAAAATAAAATTTATTTTATTTTTTTCCCTAAAATGCTATTGTTACCCCAATTTTATCATTTTCACAAGGGGTAATAGGAGAAAAAGCCCCGCAAAATTTGTAACCCCATCTCTTGTGAGTCAGAAAATACCCCACATGTGGATGTAAAGTGCTCTGCGGGTGAACTACAGGGCTCAGAAGAAAAGGAGCACCATTGGGCTTTTGGAGAGAGAATCTGGCTGAAATTGGAAGCCATGTGTGTTTAGGCCACCATGGTGCCAGAACAGTGAACCCCCCCCCCCCCCCACACACACACACACACACACACACACACATGTGACCCCATTTTGGAAACTACACCCCTAATAAGAAGTGCAGTGAGCATTTACATCTCACAGGTGTCTGATAGATTTTTTTGAGCAGTGGTCTGCCAAAAGAAAAATGAAAATTTCATTTGCACAGCCCACTGTTCCAAAGATCTGTCAAATGCCAGTGGGGTTTAACCCCTTAAGGAACCAGCCCATTTTCACCTTAAGGACCCAGCCATTTTTGCACATCTGACCACTGTAACTTTAAGCATTAATAACTCTGGGATGCTTTTACTTTTCATTCTGATTCTGAGATTGTTTTTTCGTGACATATTCTACTTCATGTTAGTGGTAAATTTTTGTTGAGGCTTGCATCATTTCTTGGTGAAAAATTCCAAAATTTGATGAAAAAATGGAACATTTTGCATTTTTGTAACTTTGAAGCTCTCTGCTTGTAACAAAAACAGACATTCCAAATAAATTATATATTGATTCACAGATACAATATGTCTACTTTATATTTTCATCATAAAGTTGACAGGTTTTAACTTTTAGAATATATCAGAGGGCTTCAAAGTTCAGCAACACTTTTCCAAATTTTTCACAACATTTTTTAAATTGGAATTTTTCAGGGATCAGTTCAGTTTTGAAGTGGATTTGAAGGGCCTTCATATTAGAAATACCCCACAAATGACCCCATTATAAAAAACTGCACCCCTCAGAGTATCCAAAATGACATTTGGGTAAGTGTGTTAACCCTTTAGGTGTTTCATAGGAATAGCAGCAAAGTGAAGGAGGAAATTCAAAATCTCCATTTTTTACACTCGCACGTTCTTGTAGACCCAGTTTTTGAATTTTTACAAGGGGTAATAGGAGAAAAAGCCCCCCAAAATTTGTAACCCAATTTCTCTAGAGTAAGGAAATACCTCATATGTGTATGTAAAGTGTTCGGCTGGTGCAGTAGAGGGCTCAGAAGGGAAGGAGCAACAATGGGATTTTGGAGAGTGAATTTTTGCTGAAATGGTTTTTGGGGGGCATGTCACATTTTGGAAGCCCCTATGGTGCCAGAAGAGCAGAAAACCCCCACATGGCATACCATTTTGGAAACTACACCCCTCAAGGCAAGTACCAAGGGGTCCAGTGAGCCTTAACACCCCACAGGTCTTTTACGACTTTTCGTTAAATTCGGATGTGTAAATGAAAAAAAAAAAAAATAATTCACTTCCAGGCAGTGGAAGAGAGGTGGTTGTGGTTGTGATAAATATAAAGCAAATACACTATGTTGAGCTAGCGACTGTTTGTCTGTATACAAGAGTGTGAAGCATACAAGTGAGTGAGTATAAAAGTGAGGGGAGTTAAAATTAAGGGACTTTAAATTCAGGAAGTTTAAATTGAAATATTTGATTTTTTTTTCTTTTCTGTTAATTTTTGCAATCCCCAAATCTAGTATGACCTCCATGTTGGAAAAGGCAGTCCAGTGTGCATCTTGCGCAATGTATGCAATCCTTGAACAACAGTTTGAGGGTGCATATTGTTGTGCGAGATGTGTGCGAGTTGCTCATTTAGAAGCCCAGATCCTGGATCTAGAGGAGCAACTGGCAACACTGAGATGCATTGACAACCCGCAGAGTAGTCTCCTGCTCACTGAGCAGGTACTCTCTGGGGTCGAGGTGGGGATGGATAGTGGGACGGAGGTGCAGGACAGTCAGGCAGTTAGCTGGGTTACAGTTAGAAAACGGAGTAGAGGGAAAAGTGTCAGGGAGGCTAGTCCGCAACTGGCACACCCCAACAAGTTTGCCCAGTTGGCAGATGAGGGGGATGTCATTTCAGAGCTAGCGGTACTGCAGCAGGACTTTGCCTCTGACCGCCAGGGGGGTGTCTGCTCCAGTAAGGAGGGAGGGAGGAGAGCAGGGCAGGTCAGACAGGTACTGGTAGTGGGGGACTCAATTATTAGGGGGACAGATAGGGCGATCTGTCACAAAGACCGGGATAGCCGAACAGTGTGTTGTCTTCCTGGCGCTCGAGTTCGGCACATCGCGGATCGGGTTGACAGGTTGCTGGGTGGGGCTGGAGAAGACCCAGCAGTCATGGTACATATTGGCACCAATGACAAAGTAAGAGGTAGATGGAGTGTCCTTAAAAAGGATTTCAGGGACTTAGGCTGCAAGCTTAAGGCAAGGACCTCCAAGGTAGTATTTTCTGAAATATTACCTGTACCACGAGCCACACCAGAGAGGCAGCGGGAGATTAGGGAGGTAAACAAGTGGCTCAGAAGCTGGTGTAGGAAGGAGGGGTTTGGGTTCATGGAGAACTGGGCAGACTTTGATTTTAAAGGAAACAGATTTCTGACTATAGCTAAAGACCATTATCTGTCCCAAATGGTGCAGTTCCTGACCAGAGGGGGCGCCCTACTAGACTTAATATTTACCAACGTACTGAAACTGACAGAGTAATTAATGTGCAAGTAGATGGACACCGAGGAAATAGTGATCATAATTTAATACATTATAACTTGTTCTTCAATAAGGGAATCTCTCGAGGGGCCACAAAAACAATGAACTTTCGAAAGCAAAGTTCGATCAACTCAGAGAAGCCCATACCAATATAAAATGGGATAATGTCCTCAAAAATAACAATACTGACACTAAATGGGAGACTTTTAAAAATATCTTAAATTTTCACTGTAAGATGTATATACTTTATAGGAATAAAAGGGTCAGAAATAAAAGAAAACCAATATGGATGAATAAAAATGTTAAGGGGGCAATAAATGACAAAAATAAAGCATTTCAGTTACTAAAACAGGACAGCAGTGAAGAAGCATTAAAAAGCTATAGAGAAAAATGTGAAATATGTAAAAAACAGATAAAAGCCGCAAAAATAGAGACAGAAAGACTCATTGCCAAAGAGAGTATAACTAACCCCAAAATGTTCTTTAATTATATAAATAGCAAAAAGGTCAAAAATGAAAGTGTTGGCCTTTTAAAAAAATGATGAGGAAGAAATTATAAACGGGGATCAGGAAAAAGCAAATATACTAAACAAATTCTTCTCCACTGTATTCACTGAGGAAAATGAAATGCCAGGTGAAATACAGTGTGATAAGGTAAACTCCCCAGTACAGGTCACCTGTCTAACCCAGGAAGAAGTACAGTGCCACCTACAAAAAATCAAAATAGACAAATCACCAGGTCCAGATGGCATTCACCCCCATGTTCTAAAGGAATTAAGTAATGTAATAGACAGACCCCTATTTTTAATATTCAGGGACTCTATGGTGACAGGGACTCTTCCCCAGGACTGGCGCATGGCAAATGTGGTGCCAATATTTAAGAACGGGTCAAAAAGTGACCCCGGGAATTATAGACCTGTTAGTTTAACCTCGGTAAATTGTTTGAGGGTTTCCTAAGAGATGCTATTTTGGAATATCTTGATAAAAATAAATGTATGACCCTGTATCAACATGGCTTTATGAGGGATTGATCCTGTCAAACTAACCTGATCAGCTTTTATGAGGAGGTGAGCACAAGACTGGACCAGGGGCAATCGCTGGATGTCGTATATCTGGATTTTTCCAAAGCATTTGATACGGTTCCACATAAAAGGTTGGTGCATAAAATGAGAAGGTTTGGGCTGGGGGAGAATGTGCGCAAGTGAATAAGTAACTGGCTCAATGATAGGAAACAGAGGGTGTTTATTAATGGTACTTATTCTGATTGGGTGACTGTTACTAGTGGGGTACCACAGGGGTCCGTCTTGGGTCCTGTCCTATTTAATATATTCATGAATGACCTTGCAGAGGGGTTGAATAGTAAAGTAGCAATCTTTGCAGATGACACCAAACTCTGTAAAGTGGTAAACACTATAGAGGACAGTGCACTGTTACAAATGGATCTGGATAGGTTGGAGGTTTGGGCTGGGAAGTGGCAGATGAGGTTCAACACTGATAAATGTAAGGTAATGCAAAAATCCGAGCTGGGATTATGTATTAAATGGAAGAACACTTAGGACGACTGACATGGAAAAGGACTTAGGAGCCTTAGGTAACAGTAAACTTAGCTGTAGTGACCAGTGTCGGGCAGCTGCTGCCAAGGCTAATAAAATCATGGGGTACATCAATAGGGGCATAGATGCCGACGACAAGGAAATAATGCTACCGCTGTACAAATCACTAGTCAGTCCTCACATAGAGTACTGTGTACAGTACTGAGCACCAGTGTACAAGAAAGATATAGTGGAGCTGGAGAGGGTTCAAATCCCACTAAGGACAACAATAAATAAAGACTTATTATTATTATTATAATAACGTCAGCAGAGAGCACTGTGCTCGTGATGTCATCAGAGAGCATTCCAAAAAGAAAATAATTTCCTCTGTAGTATTCAGCAGCTAATAAGTACAGGAAAGATTACGATTTTTTAATAGAAGTAATTTACAAATCTGTTTAACTTTCCGGAGCCAGTTGATTTAAAAGAAAAAAAAGGTTTTCACCGGAGTACCCCTTTAACCCCTTCATGACCCAGCCCATTTTCACCTTCAGGTCCTGGGCATTTTTTGAAAATCTGACCACTGTCACTTTAAACATTAATAACTCTGGAATGCTTTTACTTATCATTCTGATTCCGAGAACTGCTGTAACAATCAGCCACCCCTGTGCAAATCGCCTCAAATGTACATGGTGCACTCTCCCTTCTGAGCCTTGTTGTGCGCCCCCAGAGCACTTTGCGCCCACATATGGGGTATCTCCATACTCGGGAGAAATTGCATTACAAATTTAGAGGATCTTTTTTCCCCTTTTACCTTAAAATTATTTTTTTACACTAACATGCTGGTGTAGACCCCAACTTCACCTTTTCATAAGGGGTTAAAGAAGAAAAAGCCCCCCAAAATTTGTAAGGCAATTTCTCCCGAGTACGGCAATACCCCATATGTGTCCCAAAACTGTTGCCCTGAAATACGACAGGGCTCCAAAGTGAGAGAGCGCCATGCGCATTTGAGGCCTGAATTAGGGATTTGCATAGGGGTGGACATAGGGGTATTCTATGCCAATGATTCCCAAACAGGGTGCCTCCAGCTGTTGCAAAACTCCCAGCATGCCTGGACAGTCAATGGCTGTCCGGCAATACTGGGAGTTATTATTTTGCAACAGCTGGAGGCTCCGTTTTGGAAACAGTAGCGTACCAGACGTTTTTCATTTTTTTGGGGGAGGGGGGCTGTGTAGGGATAATGTGTATATGTAGTGTTTTTTACTTTTTATTTTAGGTTAGTGTTAGTGTAGTGTAGTGTAGTGTTTTTAGGGTACAGTCACATGGGCAGAGGTTCACAGCAAGTTTGCCGCTGGGAGTTTGAGCTGCAGCGCAAATTTTGCGCCATCTCAAACTTGCAGCACTCACTGTAAACCTCCGCCCATGTGAGTGTACCCTGTACATTCACATTGGGGGGAGGGGGCAAACATCCAGCTGTTGCAAACTCCGAGCATGCCCTTTGGCTGTCCGTGCATGCTGGGAGTTGTAGTTTTGCAACAGCTGGAGGCACACTGGTTTGGAAACACTAAGTTAAGTAATAAACTTTCAAGTGTTTTGCAACCAAACTTAGCGTTTCCAAACCAGTGTGCCTCCAGCTGTTGCAAAACTACAACTCCCAGCATGCATGGTCTGTCAGTGCATGCTGGGAGTTATAGTTTTGCAACAATTGAAACAGCTGGAGGCACTGAGGTAGGAAACGGACAATGTTTCCCAACTAGTGTGCCTCCAGTTGTTGCAAAACTACAACTCCCAGCATGCCCAGACTGCCCAAGCATGCTGGAAGTTGTAGTTCGGCAATATCTGAAGGATCAGATGTTGCCGAACTACAACTTCCAGCATGCTTGGGCAGTCTGGGCATGCTGGGAGTTGTAGTTTTGCAATATCTGGAGGTCCACAGTTTGGAGACCACTGTATAATGGTCTCCAATCTATGCTCTTCCAGATGTTAGAGAACTACAACTCCCAGCATGCCTGGACAGACTGAGCATGCTGGGAGTTGTAGTTTTGCAACATCTGGAACAGCACAGATTGGAGACCATTATACAGTGGTCTCCAAACTGTGGACCTCCAGATGTTACAAAACTACAACTCCCAGCATGCCCAGAAAGCCAAAGGCTGTCTGGGCATGCTGGGAGTTGCCGTTTTGAAACTCCCAGAGGCAGCAGTGAGATCGCTTTACGGCGATCTCACTGCTGCCAATGAAGATGCCGCACTGCTGCCGGAAACTCACCTCCGGGACGCAGCGCCGCCGGGACCGCCTGGAGGACGTCGCTCGCAACGGGACCACTCGGGACACCGCATGGTCGGGTAAGTGATGCCGGGGGATGGGTAAGGGACACTTAGCAGAGCGGTGTGTGTCCCGATCCCCGTGATCGGGACTTACACACCGCGCTGCTAAATATTCTGATAGCGAAACGCTGCTATTAGCTAGTCAGAGTTGACCAGCTGATAGCAGCGATCGCTGGGGGGGGGGGGGGGGTGGGGGATGAAACCCCCCGTGGTCGCATGGTAAGATGGCTGGCTATCAGTGATAGCCACCATCTTACCGGGCGCTGCGGGATGCCGCGAGTAGCGGCAAAAATGTTCATGACGTACCTGTATGTCATGGGTCGGGAACACCTTGCCACCCATGACGTACAGGTATGTCATAGGTCGGGAAGGGGTTAATGGTATAGAGAACTGTGTCTAGTGCATTAACTCTGATTTTTTGCCCATTGAAACCAGTAGGCCCATTGTGGTCTATGGGGAAAGCTGCTGAGTTGCCCATAGCAACCAATCAGATCGCTTCTTTCATTTTTGAAAAAGTCTCTGAAAAATGAAGGAAGTAATCTGATTGGTTGCTATGGGCAACTCAGAAACTTTTCCAGGAAAATATGCTGAGTTGCCCATAGCAACCAATCAGATCGCTTCTTTCATTTTTGAAAAAGTCTCTGAAAAATGAAGGAAGTAATCTGATTGGTTGCTATGGGCAACTCAGAAACTTTTCCAGGAAAATATGCTGAGTTGCCCATAGCAACCAATCAGATCGCTTCTTTCATTTTGCAAAGGCATTGTGAAAAATGAAAGAAGCAATCTGATTGGTTGCTATGGGCAACTGCACAACTCTTCCTCTACACTGGTCTTGATGAATCTCCCCCATAGAGGGAGATTTATCAAAACCTGCCCAGAGGAAAAGTTTCTGAGTTGCCCATAGCAACCAATCAGATCGCTTCTTTCATTTTTGAAAAAGCCTCTGAAAAATGAAGGATATTTTTGAGATTTTGGAAGCTGGGATACTCACTACACCCATGCATATCTAGATAATTAAGTATGGGAGGAACTTAAAAAATGTTTAAAATCACATGGAGATTTGACTTTACTTCATTATGGTCGAATAAAGCACTTAAAGAATTCCTTAAAATTAAAGATTCACTCTTTTGGATGAAAAGGGGCTTATTTATGTAAATCAATTATACGCTTTAGGTCAAATAAAGTCGTTTAAAGAGATAGCCCATAAGTGTGTGGGGGGAAGACAATCAGAAACATTGTTTTTTTACAAATAAGTAACACAGATCATAAAGCAATAAAAGGAGAGATTGGAGATTTCAGGGATTCTATATATAAGAAAAGTTTAATTAGACTATTTCCTTATGCAAAGTTGCTGTCTGGGCATGCTGGGAGTTGTGGTTCTGCAGCGGTTGGGGGTTCACAGCTTGAAGACCACTGCTATAGAGGATGCAAATGTATCTGAGCCCTGGAACTCAAATAATGTGAAATATGAGATGATCAAAATGGAGCCCCTGCACTAATTACTTGGGTTCTGAGGTCTGTAAGGTCCATAGTAAAAACATCAGGTTCTGTCTATAGCAGATACTAAATCATGGCAGCTCAAAGAAACAAGCAGTCATTCTGACATGTCACATGTGATGTCATAGACAGCTGGAGGCCTGACATCCCACTGACAGCCGCCCGAGCCTTCAGTCTGTTCCAGTGCGATTAGTGAGAATAGTGAGATTAGCGTCTTCTTTTTCTACTTGTCTGAAATGGAGCTAAAAGGACTGGGGTTCGTCCCCCTCCTGTTGGCGTTTTGGTGTGCGGCCTGGCTTGCCATCAGCTACATCATGACGGTCGTCCTCGGCCATGCAGCCTCGCCACTGATGAGCATCAGGTAAGATAAACAAGCACATGATTCTTATTTCATGGGTTGGGAGTGAGGAAATATCCATAATAACATTGGTTTCTTTTCCTTCACAGTGACGTGGGAAATGTCTTTCCCGAAAGCATATTATTCAGAATTGGATTCATAGGGACGTCCATTGGCACTTTGGTACTAACCTTTCTTATTTATAAGTATATGGTTATGCATACTGAAGAGTTCAGGGGTCATCAGGTCCTGATCCAGAGGATCCTGCTGGCCATTGTGTGGGCCTCCTGTTTTTCCACAGCTGTTATGCATGTATTGTCCCCCGAAGAATATCCCAGGATACACTTTGTCAGCACGATAATTTCCATTACATGTGAAGCCTTATACTACCTTGGGCAGTCCATCCAGATGTATAAATTACCAGGAGCACAAAAAGTCATCCACCATAGTAGATGCACCTGCTGTGGCCTGACTTTTGTCTGTGTAGTTTTCTATTTTGGATATGAAACATTAAAGGAATTATTCCATAATGATGAAGACTGGGACGAGATCCGTGAAATCCCCATCATAATCATCGAGTGGGTGATGCTTCTACTGATCCTGATAAACATCGTGACCTATTATTCCACCATGCAGAGGTTATTGTTGACCGTCTCCAGAAACAGCTGCACACTCTCTCTTAGAGTAAAAATTGATGACTTCGGGGTGTAGACCACCACGGGGGCCATCAAGTGGACTTCTGGGAGAGATACTGCACAGGACACGGAAAACATCTAAAGAAGAATAACTGGGGGACTACATATGGTGCCAGTAATCATGACACAATAATATGAGCTGGTGATATTACCTATACAAAAAAAAATAAAAAAAAATGTAAAAAAAATATTGGTGTGTGAAGTGTAATACCTAGTTAGAAAAACAGAATCAAATTCATCATTATAACCCCCCTCTGCATTACCCTGTTTATTATTTTTCAAGCAAGCACTTTGTTCTAATTCGTCCACTCTCTGGCGTGCTCCTTGTATAAGGGGTTTGGGATACCCTTTTTGTTTAAAACCATCCTCCAGGTTCTCTAGTTGTTGTAGGTATTTTTGTGTGGAAGAACAATTCCTTCGGATTCTTTTCATTTGACCGAATGGAATGTTCTTCTTCCATTATTTAAGATGGCAACTGTTAAAGTCGAGGTATCTGTTTGCATCCACCTCCTTAAAATAGTTGGCAGTATGCGAACAGCCATCCTGAATATAGATATTTAAATCCAGGAACTCACATTTTTTGGGGGACTGATGCAGCGCTGCCTTTGGATATCTCTGGCTCTGCTATAGCGCTTTTTTTGAGGGGGCGTGCCGGCTGCCCCTTCATCTGGCGGTCAACCTGCGCTATCTGGCCAGCGAGCCAGGGCCCCGTACAGGAGATCACGGGGCCCCCCAGCGGTCGGACCCCCGCAATCTGAAACTTATCCCCTATCCTTGGGACAGGGCCGGACTGGGGATGAAATCCAGCCCTGGAAATTACTGTATACCAGCCCCACAGCATTGTGTCATTGTGCCGGCAAACGGCCACCGAGCACAGGCGTATCACTTTGCGTGGCTATACATATATATATATCACAGAAGGAATACACCAGTACTTTGCCAAATGTTTCAATAAAGTGGTGTCAGCGACCAAGACCTGATCATAGTCCACCACAAATTCAAAAAGTAAAATGGCACAACACTCCCTTATAATCAGGGCCGGTTTTAGGCTTAGCGTGGCCTTAGGCAAAATCAAAAGTGGGGCCCCAAAAGTCGTAGTAGTGCACTAACTAGATTTGAACAATTTTGGTCACTTCAAATACTATAAATAAAATATCTAAAAAGCTATTAAAAAGTCCCATCAAAACAAAAATGGTACCGATAAAAACTACAAATCACAGCGCAAAAAATGACCCTCACATCCCCATATACAGAAAAATAAGAGTTATAGGGATCAAAATAGTACAATTTTATATTTTTGTATAGTTCCCTCCACATTAGGTAAAGAGTATAGCTCCCCCACATTAGGTGTGCAGTATAGTTCCCCCACATTAGGTGCAGTATAGTTCCCCCACATTAGGTGCAGTATAGTCCCCCTCATTAGGTGCAGTATAGTTCTCCCCACATTAGGTGCAGTATAGTTCCCCCACTTCAGGTGCAGTATAGTTCTCCCCACATTAGGTACAGTATAGTTCCCCCACATTAGGTGCAGTATAGTCCCCCACATTAGGTGCAGTATAGTCCCCCACATTAGGTGCAGTATAGTTCTCCCCACATTAGGTGCAGTATAGTCCCCCACATAAGGTGCAGTATAGTTCCCCCACTTCAGGTGCTGTATAGTTCCCCCACTTTAGGTGCAGTATAGTTCTCCCCACATTAGGTACAGTATAGTTCCCCCACATTAGGTGCAGTATAGTCCGCCACATTAGGTGCAGTATAGTTCTCCCCACATTAGGTGCAGTATAGTTCTCCCCACATTAGGTGCAGTATAGTTCTCCCCACATTAGGTGCAGTATAGTTCCCCCACATTAGGTGCAGTATAGTTCTCCCCACATTAGGTGCAGTATAGCTCTCCACATTAGGTGCAGTACAGTTCCCTCCACATTAGGTGCAGTATAGCTCCCCACATTAGTTTGGCAGTATAGTTCCCCCACATTAGGTGCAGTATAGTTCTCCACATTAGGTGCAGTATAGTTCCCCACATTAAGTGCAGTATAGTTCCCCACATTAGGGGCAGTATAGTTCCCCACATTAGGTGCAGTATAGCTCTTCACATTAGGTGCAGTATAGTTCTCCCCACATTAGGTGCAGTATAGTTCCCCCACTTCACGTGCAGTATAGTTCTCCCCACATTAGATACAGTATAGTTCCCCCACATTAGGTGCAGTATAGTTCTCCCCACATTAGGTGCAGTATAGTTCTCCCCACATTAGGTGCAGTATAGTTCTCCCCACATTAGGTGCAGTATAGTTCTCCCCACATTAGGTGCAGTATAGTTCTCCCCACATTAGGTGCAGTATAGTTCTCCCCACATTAGGTGCAGTATAGTTCTCCCCACATTAGGTGCAGTATAGTTCTCCCCACACTAGGTGCAGTATAGCTCTCCACATTAGGTGCAGTACAGTTCCCTGCACATTAGGTGCAGTATAGCTCTCCACATTAGGCTGGCATTATAGTTCCCCCACATTAGGTGCAGTATATAATCCCCCCCCCCTCATTAGGTGCAGTATAGTTCCCGCACATTAGATGCAGTATAGTTCACCACATTAGGTACAGTATAGCTCTCCACATTAGGTGCAGTACAGTTCCCTCCACATTAGGTGCAGTATAGCTCCCCACATTAGGTTGGCAGTATAGTTCCCCCACATTAGGTGCAGTATATAGTCCCCCCTCATTAGGTGCAGTATAGTTCCCCCACATTAGGTGCAGTGTAGTTCCCCACATTAGGTGCAGTATAGTTCCCCACATTAGGTGCAGTATAGTTCCCCCACATTAGGTGCAGTATAGCTCTTCACATTAGGTGCAGTATAGTTCTCCCCACATTAGGTGCAGTATAGTCCCCCACATTGGGTGCAGTACAGTCCCCCACATTAGGTGCAGTATAGTTCCCCCACATTAGGTTGGCTGTATAGTTCCCCCACTTCAGGTGCAGTATAGTTCTCCCCATATTAGGTACAGTATAGTTCCCCCACATTAGGTGCAGTATAGTTCTCCCCACATTAGGTGCAGTATAGTCCCCCACATTAGGTGCAGTATAGTTCTCCCCACATTAGGTGCAGTATAGTAATCCCCACATTAGGTGCAGTATAGTTCTCCCCACATTAGGTGCAGTATAGTTCTCCCCACATTAGGTGCAGTATAGTTCTCCCCACATTAGGTGCAGTATAGTTCTCCACATTAGGTGCAGTATAGTTCTCCACATTAGTTGCAGTATAGCTCTCCACATTAGGTGCAGTACAGTTCCCTCCACATTAGGTGCAGTATAGATCCCCACATTAGGTTGGCAGTATAGTTCCCCCACATTAGGTGCAATATATAGTCCCCCCCCCCTCATTAGGTGCAGTATAGTTCCCCACATTAGGTACAGTATAGCTCCCCACATTAGGTTGACAGTATAGTTCCCCCACATTAGGTGCAGTATATAGTCCCACCCCCTCATTAGGTGCAGTATAGTGCCCCCACATTAGGTGCAGTATAGCTCTCCACATTAGGTGCAGTACAGTTCCCTCCACATTAGGTGCAGTATAGCTCCCACATTAGGTTGGCAGTATAGTTCCCCCACATTAGGTGCAGTATATAATCCCCCCCTCATTAGGTGCAGTATAGTTCCCCCACATTAGGTGCAGTATAGTTCCTCACATTAGGTGCAGTATAGTTCCCCCACATTAGGTGCAGTATAGTTCTCCCCATATTAGGTGCAGTATAGTTCCCTCCACATTAGGTGCAGTATAGTTCTCCCCACATTAGGTGTGCAGTATAGTTCCCCCACATTAGGTGCAGTATAGTTCCCCCACATTAGGTGCAGTATAGTCCCCCTCATTAGGTGCAGTATAGTTCTCCCCACATTAGGTGCAGTATAGTTCCCCCACTTCAGGTGCAGTATAGTTCTCCCCACATTAGGTACAGTATAGTTCCCCCACATTAGGTGCAGTATAGTCCCCCACATTAGGTGCAGTATAGTCCCCCACATTAGGTGCAGTATAGTTCTCCCCACATTAGGTGCAGTATAGTCCCCCACATTAGGTGCAGTATAGTCCCCCACATAAGGTGCAGTATAGTTCCCCCACTTCAGGTGCTGTATAGTTCCCCCACTTTAGGTGCAGTATAGTTCTCCCCACATTAGGTACAGTATAGTTCCCCCACATTAGGTGCAGTATAGTCCGCCACATTAGGTGCAGTATAGTTCTCCCCACATTAGGTGCAGTATAGTTCTCCCCACATTAGGTGCAGTATAGTTCTCCCCACATTAGGTGCAGTATAGTTCTCCCCACATTAGGTGCAGTATAGCTCTCCACATTAGGTGCAGTACAGTTCCCTCCACATTAGGTGCAGTATAGCTCCCCACATTAGTTTGGCAGTATAGTTCCCCCACATTAGGTGCAGTATAGTTCTCCACATTAGGTGCAGTATAGTTCCCCACATTAAGTGCAGTATAGTTCCCCACATTAGGGGCAGTATAGTTCCCCACATTAGGTGCAGTATAGCTCTTCACATTAGGTGCAGTATAGTTCTCCCCACATTAGGTGCAGTATAGTTCCCCCACTTCACGTGCAGTATAGTTCTCCCCACATTAGATACAGTATAGTTCCCCCACATTAGGTGCAGTATAGTTCTCCCCACATTAGGTGCAGTATAGTTCTCCCCACATTAGGTGCAGTATAGTTCTCCCCACATTAGGTGCAGTATAGTTCTCCCCACATTAGGTGCAGTATAGTTCTCCCCACATTAGGTGCAGTATAGTTCTCCCCACATTAGGTGCAGTATAGTTCTCCCCACATTAGGTGCAGTATAGTTCTCCCCACATTAGGTGCAGTATAGTTCTCCCCACACTAGGTGCAGTATAGCTCTCCACATTAGGTGCAGTACAGTTCCCTGCACATTAGGTGCAGTATAGCTCTCCACATTAGGCTGGCATTATAGTTCCCCCACATTAGGTGCAGTATATAATCCCCCCCCCCTCATTAGGTGCAGTATAGTTCCCGCACATTAGATGCAGTATAGTTCACCACATTAGGTACAGTATAGCTCTCCACATTAGGTGCAGTACAGTTCCCTCCACATTAGGTGCAGTATAGCTCCCCACATTAGGTTGGCAGTATAGTTCCCCCACATTAGGTGCAGTATATAGTCCCCCCTCATTAGGTGCAGTATAGTTCCCCCACATTAGGTGCAGTGTAGTTCCCCACATTAGGTGCAGTATAGTTCCCCACATTAGGTGCAGTATAGTTCCCCCACATTAGGTGCAGTATAGCTCTTCACATTAGGTGCAGTATAGTTCTCCCCACATTAGGTGCAGTATAGTCCCCCACATTGGGTGCAGTACAGTCCCCCACATTAGGTGCAGTATAGTTCCCCCACATTAGGTTGGCTGTATAGTTCCCCCACTTCAGGTGCAGTATAGTTCTCCCCATATTAGGTACAGTATAGTTCCCCCACATTAGGTGCAGTATAGTTCTCCCCACATTAGGTGCAGTATAGTCCCCCACATTAGGTGCAGTATAGTTCTCCCCACATTAGGTGCAGTATAGTAATCCCCACATTAGGTGCAGTATAGTTCTCCCCACATTAGGTGCAGTATAGTTCTCCCCACATTAGGTGCAGTATAGTTCTCCCCACATTAGGTGCAGTATAGTTCTCCACATTAGGTGCAGTATAGTTCTCCACATTAGTTGCAGTATAGCTCTCCACATTAGGTGCAGTACAGTTCCCTCCACATTAGGTGCAGTATAGATCCCCACATTAGGTTGGCAGTATAGTTCCCCCACATTAGGTGCAATATATAGTCCCCCCCCCCCCTCATTAGGTGCAGTATAGTTCCCCACATTAGGTACAGTATAGCTCCCCACATTAGGTTGACAGTATAGTTCCCCCACATTAGGTGCAGTATATAGTCCCACCCCCTCATTAGGTGCAGTATAGTGCCCCCACATTAGGTGCAGTATAGCTCTCCACATTAGGTGCAGTACAGTTCCCTCCACATTAGGTGCAGTATAGCTCCCACATTAGGTTGGCAGTATAGTTCCCCCACATTAGGTGCAGTATATAATCCCCCCCTCATTAGGTGCAGTATAGTTCCCCCACATTAGGTGCAGTATAGTTCCTCACATTAGGTGCAGTATAGTTCCCCCACATTAGGTGCAGTATAGTTCTCCCCATATTAGGTGCAGTATAGTTCCCTCCACATTAGGTGCAGTATAGTTCTCCCCACATTAGGTGCAGTATAGTTCTCCCCACATTAGGTGCAGTATAGTTCCCCCACATTAGGTGCAGTATAGTCCCACACATTGGTGCAGTATAGTTCTCCCCACATTAGGGGCAGTATAGTTCCCCCACATTAGGTGCAGTATAGTTCCCCACATTAGGTGCAGTATAGTTCTCCCCACATTAGGTGCAGTATACTTCCCTCCACATTAGGTGCAGTATAGTTCTCCTCACATTAGGTGCAGTATAGTTCCCCCACATTAGGTGCAGTATAGATCCCCCACATTAGGTGCAGTATAGTTCTCCACATTAGGTGCAGTATAGTTCCCCACATTAAGTGCAGTATAGTCCCACACATTGGTGCAGTATAGTTCCCCACATTAGGTGCAGTATAGTTCCCCACATTAGGTGCAGTATAGTTCCCCCACATTAGGTGCAGTATAGTTCCCTCCACATTAGGTGCAGTATAGTTCTCCCCACATTAGGTGCAGTATAGTTCCCCCACATTAGGTGCAGTATAGTTCCCCACATTAGGTGCAGTATAGTTCCCCACATTAGGTGCAGTATAGTTCTCCCCACATTAGGTGCAGTATAGTTCTCCCCACATTAGGTGCAGTATAGTTCCCCACATTAGGTGCAGTATAGTTCTCCCCACATTAGGTGCAGTATAGTTCCCCACATTAGGTGCAGTATAGTTCTCCCCACATTAGGTGCAGTATAGTTCCCCCACATTAGGTGCAGTATAGTTCCCCACATTAGGTGCAGTATAGTTCCCCACATTAGGTGCAGTATAGTTCCCTCCACATTAGGTGCAGTATAGTTCTCCCCACATTAGGTGCAGTATAGTTCTCCCCACATTAGATGCAGTATAGTCCCACACATTAGGTGCAGTATAGTTCTCCCCACATTAGGTGCAGTATAGTTCCCCACATTAGGTGCAGTATAGTTCCCCACATTAGGTGCAGTATAGTTCCCCACATTAGGTGCAGTATAGTTCCCCACATTAGGTGCAGTATAGTCCCACACATTGGTGCAGTATAGTCCCCAGGCCCGTCGCTACCGGACCGGCAAACCAAGCAATTGCTTGGGGCCCCGAGCTGGCTGGGGGGCCCCGAGCAGAGCCGGTGCTTGCCCGTCCTGTAGCGACGGGACACTTCGGGGGGCCCGCACATTTCACCAAAATTACATTTTTGAGGGGCGCGGGCCCCTTAAGAAACAAAGCAGGGCCGGCACCGGACAGGTCAGGGGATGATTGGAGTAGAGACGTCACGTGCCCCGCGCAGGCACGCACGTCTACGCCAATCACCTGACCTGTCCCTGCTTGCGTCCCCGCGGGAACCTCCAGCATCCTCCGTGCAGTGACAGGAGCAGCAGCAGACTCCCGCCTCTGCAACGATCCCCGGCAGGGTAAGTAAACTGGCGCGGGGGGCCCGGGGGATTGTATGGTTGTCAGGGGACTGCAATGGTGATGAGAGGTGTTTGTGTGTGTGTGGGGGGGGGGGTCATGGGGGTCATGAGAGATGAAGGGGGGTGTTATGGGGGTCATGAGAGATGCAGGAGGGGTGTTATGGGGTCATGAGAGATGCAGGGGGTGTTATGGGGATCATGAGAGATGCAGGGGGGTGTTATGGGGATCATGAGAGATGCAGGGGGGTGTTATGGGGATCATGAGAGATGCAGGGGGGGTGTTATGGGGATCATGAGAGATGCAGGAGGGGTGTTATGGGGTCATGAGAGATGCAGGAGGGGTGTTATGGGGTCATGAGAGATGCAGGGGGGTGTTATGGGGGTCATGAGAGATGCAGGGGTGGTGTTATGGGGGTCATGAGAGATGCAGGAGGGGTGTTATGGGGTCATGAGAGATGCAGGGGGGTGTTATGGGGGTGATGAGAGATGCAGGGGGGTGTTATGGGGGTCATGAGAGATGCAGGGGGGTGTTATGGGGATCATGAGAGATGCAGGGGGGGTGTTATGGGGGTCATGAGAGATGCAGGAGGGGTGTTATGGGGTCATGAGAGATGCAGTGGGGTGTTATGGGGGTCATGAGAGATGCAGGGGGGTGTTATGGGAATCATGAGAGATGCAGGAGGGGTGTTATGGGGGTCATGAGAGATGCAGGAGGGGTGTTATGGGGGTCATGATAGATATAGGGAGTGTTATGGGGGTCATGAGAGATGCAGGAGGGGTGTTATGGGGGTCATGAGAGTTGCAGTGGGGTGTTATGGGGATCATGAGAGATGCAGGGGGGGTGTTATGGGAATCATGAGAGATGCAGTGGAGTGTTATGGGGGTCATGAGAGATGCAGGGGGGTGTTATGGGGGTCATGAGAGATGCAGGGGGTATTATGGGGGTCATGAGAGATGCAGGGGGTGTTATGGGGGTCATGAGAGATGCAGGAGGGGTGTTATGGGGTTCATGAGAGATGCAGGGGGGTGTTATGGGGTTCATGAGAGATGCAGGGGGGTGTTATGGGGGTCATGAGAGATGCAGGGGGTGTTATGGGGGTCATGAGAGATGCAGGGGGTGTTATGGGGGTCATGAGAGATGCAGGGGGTGTTATGGGGGTCATGAGAGATGCAGGGGGGTGTTATGGAGGTCATGAGAGGTGCCCCCCCCCTGCACCTCTCCTCATCCCCCCCCCCCCGATTATAATAGTGATGAGGAGAGGTGGGGGGGGGGGGGGAGTTATAGTAATAATGAGGAGAGTTTTGGCGGGGGGTTTATGGGGATGATGACACAGAGGATAAGAGGGGGTGTATATGTATATATGATGTGTATGCATGTGTGGCAGTATTGTATTCAGTGGATGCAGTGTGGAGCAGCATTATATTCAGGGTACAGTGTGTGGCAGCATTATATTCAGGGGTACAGTGTGTGGCAGTATTATATTCAGGGGTACAGTGTGTGGAAGCATTATATTCAGGGTACAGTGTGTGGCAGTATTATTTTCAGGGTACAGTGTGTGGCAGTATTATTTTCAGGGTACAGTGTGTGGAAGCATTATATTCAGTGGATACAGTGTGGAGCAGCATTATAGTCAGGGTACAGTGTGTGGCAGCATTATATTCAGGGTACAGTGTGTGGCAGCATTATATTCAGGGTACAATGTGTGGCAGCATTATATTCAGGGTACAGTGCGTGGCAGTATTATATTCAGGGGTACAGAGTGTGGAAGCATTATATTCAGGGTACAGTGTGTGGCAGCATTATATTCAGGGTACAGTGTGTGGCAGCATTATATTCAGGGTACAGTGTGTGGCAGCATTATATTCAGGGTACAGTGTGTGGCAGCATTATATTCAGGGTACAGTGTGTGGCAGCATTATATTCAGGGTACAGTGTGGGGCAGTATTATATTCAGGGGTACAGTGTGTGGAAGCATTATATTCAGGGTACAGTGTGTGGCAGTGTTATAGTCAGGGTACAGTGTGTGGCAGCATTATAGTCAGGGTACAGTGTGTGGCAGCATAATATTCAGCGTACAGTGTGTGGCAGTATAATATTCAAGGTACAGTGTGAGGCAGCATTATATTCAGGGTACAGTGTGTGGCAGCATTATATTCAGGGTACAGTGTGTGGCAGTATTATATTCAGGGGGTACAATGTGTGGCAGGATTATATTCAGGGTACAGTGTGGGGCAGTATTATATTCAGGGGTACAGTGTGTGGAAGCATTATATTCAGGGTACAGTGTGGCAGTATTATATTCAGGGTACAGTGTGTGGCAGAATTATAGTCGGTACAGTGTGTGGCAGCATTATAGTCAGGGTACAGTGTGTGGCAGCATTATATTCAGGGTACAGTGTGGCAGTATTATATTCAAGGTACAGTGTGAGGCAGCATTATATTCAGGGTACAGTGTGTGGCAGTATTATATCCAGGGGGTACAATGTGTGGCAGGATTATATTCAGGGTACAGTGTGGGGCAGTATTATATTCAGGGGTACAGTGTGTGGAAGCATTATATTCAGGGTACAGTGTGGCAGTATTATATTCAGGGTACAGTGTGTGGCAGAATTATAGTCAGGGTACAGTGTGTGGCAGCATTATAGTCAGGGTACAGTGTGTGGCAGCATTATATTCAGGGTACAGTGTGTGGCAGTATTATATTCAAGGTACAGTGTGAGGCAGCATTATATTCAGGGTACAGTGTGTGGCAGTATTATATTCAAGGTACAGTGTGAGGCAGCATTATCTTCAGGGTACAGTGTGGGGCAGTATATTATTTAGAGTACACTTTCTGGCAAGGTTATAATGATTACTGTCTTCATGCAGAGGATGAGGATCTGCTGACAGTGAGGAGCCAATGATGCCTGGATGTCAGACTCTGCAGAGAAGATGGAGCTGGAGGAAGACCTGGTCTCTGGACCAGATGAAGAAGAAAAGATAACAGAGAAGATATCACTCAAGTCAGAAGACGTCACTCAGGTCACTATCATTGTGTATTCTCCTGACTGTCCCATCAGAGCTGTAGTCACTTGTAAGTTCTGCAGTGATGATGGGTAAAACTGTGTCCAATCTGTGGCTCTTCAGCTGTTACAAAACTACAACTCCCATTGCCAGAGGCTCTCCAGAATGATGGGAGTTTTAGCTTTCCAACAGCTGGAGAACCATTTTAACCGAGGTGATCGGTGGGGGTCTCAGCAGTCAAACCCCCACCAAAAAAATGGCCCGGGGGGGGGGGGGTCTGGACAGCGGGTATGGGTAGGGAACACTGCTGCACCTAATGTGGGGGGAACACTGCCTACCTAATGTGGGGGGAAGACTGCCTACCTAATGTGGGGGATCTCTGCTGCACCTAATGTAGGGGGAACACTGCTGCACCTAATGTGCGTCGTATTGACGTTCGCTCACGTTGCGCTCCCAGAATTCAAGGGTCGGCGTTACTATGGAGGGGGGGGCCTCCATGTCCATTTTGCTTGGGGCCCCCAAATTCCTTCAAACGGCCCTGATAGTTCCCCACATTAGGTGCAGTATAGTTCCCCACATTAGGTGCAGTATAGTTCCCCACATTAGGTGCAGTATAGTCCCACACATTGGTGCAGTATAGTTCTCCCCACATTAGGTGCAGTATAGTTCTCCCCACATTAGGAGCAGTATAGCTCTCCACATTAGGTGCAGTATAGTTCTCCACATTAGGTGCAGTATAGTTCTCCACATTAGGTGCAGTATAGTTCTCCACATTAGGTGCAGTATAGTTCCCCCACATTAGGTTGGCAGTATAGTTCCCCCACATTAGGTTGGCAGTATAGTTCCCCCACATTAGGTTGGCAGTATAGTTCCCCCACATTAGGTTGTCAGTATAGTTCCCCACATTAGGTGCAGTATAATTCCCCACATTAGGTGCAGTATACAGTAGTTCCCCACATTAGGGCAGTATACAGTAGTTCTCCCACATTAGGTGCAGTATACAGTAGTTCCCCCACATTAGGTGCAGTATAGTTCCCCCACATTAGGTGCAGTATAGTTCCCCCACATTAGGTGCAGTATAGTTCCCCCACATTAGGTGCAGTATAGTTCCCCCACATTAGGTGCAGTGTAGTTCCCCCACATTAGGTGCAGTGTAGTTCCCCCACATTAGGTGCAGTATAGTTCCCCCACATTAGGTGCAGTATAGCTCTCCACATTAGGTGCAGTATAGTTCTCCACATTAGGTGCAGTATAGTTCTCCACATTAGGTTGGCAGTATAGTTCCCCCACATTAGGTTGGCAGTATAGTTCCCCCACATTAGGTTGGCAGTAAAGTTCCCCACATTAGGTGCAAAATAGTTCCCCACATTAGGTGCAGTATAGTCCCTCCACATTAGGTGCAGTATACAGTAGTTCCCCACATTAGGTGCAGTATACAGTAGTTCCCCACATTAGGTGCAGTATACAGTAGTCCCCCCACATTAGGTGCAGTATACAGTAATCCCCCCATATTAGGTGCAGTATACAGTAGTCCCCCCACATTAGGTGCAGTATACAGTAGTCCCCCCACATTAGGTGCAGTATACAGTAGTCCCCCCACATTAGGTGCAGTATTCAGTAGTTCCCCACATTAGGTGCAGTATACAGTAGTTCCCCACATTAGGTGCAGTACACAGTGTTCCCCCACATTAGGTGCAGTATACAGTAGTTCCCTCACATTAGGTGCAGTATACAGTATAATTCTCCACATTAGGTGCAGTATAATTCCCCACATTAGGTGCAGTATAATTCCCCACATTAGGTGCAGTATACAGTAGTTCCCCCACATTAGGTGCAGTATACAGTAGTTCCCCCACATTAGGTGCAGTATAATTCCCCCCATTAGGTGCAGTATACAGTAGTTCCCCCACATTAGGTGCAGTATACAGTAGTTCCCCCACATTAGGTGCAATATAATTCCCCACATTAGGTGCAGTATACAGTAGTTCCCCCACATTAGGTGCAGTATACAGTAGTTCCCCCACATTAGGTGCAGTATACAGTAGTTCCCCCACATTAGGTGCAGTATAATTCCCCACATTAGGTGCAGTATACAGTAGTTCCCCCACATTAGGTGCAGTATACAGTAGTTCCCCCACATTAGGTGCAGTATGCAGTAGTTCCCCCGCATTAGGTGCAGTATAATTCCCCCCATTAGGTGCAGTATACAGTAGTTCCCCACATTAGGTGCAGTATACAGAAGTTCCCCCACATTAGGTGCAGTATAATTCCCCACATTAGGTGCAGTATACGGTAGTTCCCCCACATTAGGTGCAGTATACAGTAGTTCCCCCACATTAGGTGCAGTATACAGTAATTCCCCCGCATTAGGTGCAGTATAATTCCCCCCATTAGGTGCAGTATACAGTAGTTCCCCACATTAGGTGCAGTACACAGTGTTCCCCCACATTAGGTGCAGTATACAGTAGTTCCCCCACATTAGGTGCAGTATACAGTATAATTCTCCACATTAGGTGCAGTATAATTCCCCACATTAGGTGCAGTATAATTCCCCACATTAGGTGCAGTATACAGTAGTTCCCCCACATTAGGTGCAGTATACAGTAGTTCCCCCACATTAGGTGCAGTATAATTCCCCCCATTAGGTGCAGTATACAGTAGTTCCCCACATTAGGTGCAGTATACAGTAGTTCCCCCACATTAGGTTCAGTATACAGTAGTACCCTCACATTAGGTGCAGTATAATTTCCCACATTAGGTGCAGTATACAGTAGTTCCCCCACATTAGGTGCAGTATAATTCCCCACATTAGGTGCAGTATACAGTAGTTCCCCCACATTAGGTGCAGTATACAGTAGTTCCCCCACATTAGGTGCAGTATGCAGTAGTTCCCCCGCATTAGGTGCAGTATAATTCCCCCCATTAGGTGCAGTATACAGCAGTTCCCCACATTAGGTGCAGTATACAGAAGTTCCCCCACATTAGGTGCTGTATAATTCCCCACATTAGGTGCAGTATACGTTAGTTCCCCCACATTAGGTGCAGTATACAGTAGTTCCCCCACATTAGGTGCAGTATACAGTAATTCCCCCGCATTAGGTGCAGTATAATTCCCCCCATTAGGTGCAGTATACAGTAGTTCACCACATTAGGTGCAGTATACAGTAGTTCCCCCACATTAGGTGCAGTATACAGTAGTTCCCCCACATTAGGTACAGTATAGTTCCCCCACATTAGGTGCAGTGTAGTTCCCCCACATTAGGTGCAGTGTAGTTCCCCCACATTAGGTGCAGTGTAGTTCCCCCACATTAGGTGCAGTGTAGTTCCCCCACATTAGGTGCAGTGTAGTTCCCCCACATTAGGTGCAGTGTAGTTCCCCCACATTAGGTGCAGTGTAGTTCCCCCACATTAGGTGCAGTGTAGTTCCCCCACATTAGGTGCAGTGTAGTTCCCCCACATTAGGTGCAGTGTAGTTCCCCCACATTAGGTGCAGTGTAGTTCCCCCACATTAGGTGCAGTGTAGTTCCCCCACATTAGGTGCAGTATAGTTCCCCCACATTAGGTGCAGTATAGTTCCCCCACATTAGGTGCAGTATAGTTCCCCCACATTAGGTGCAGTATAGTTCCCCCACATTAGGTGCAGTATAGTTCCCCCACATTAGGTGCAGTATAGTTCCCCCACATTAGGTGCAGTATAGTTCCCCCACATTAGGTGCAGTATAGTTCCCTCACATTAGGTGCAGTATAGTTCCCTCACATTAGGTGCAGTATAGTTCCCTCACATTAGGTGCAGTATAATTCCCCACATTAGGTGCAGTATAGTTCCCCCACATTAGGTTGGCAGTATAGTTCCCCCACATTAGGTTGGCAGTGTAGTTCCCCACATTAGGTTGGCAGTATAGTTCCCCACATTAGGTGCAGTATACTTCCCCACATTAGGTGCAGTATAGTCTCCCACATTAGGTGCAGTATACAGTAGTCCCTCCACATTAGGTGCAGTATACAGTAGTTCCCCACATTAGGTGCAGTATACAGTAGTTTCCCACATTAGGTGCAGTATACAATAGTCCCCCCACATTAGGTGGAGTATACAGTAGTTCCCCACATTAGGTGCAGTATACAGTAGTTTCCCACATTAGGTGCAGTATACAATAGTCCCCCCACATTAGGTGGAGTATACAGTAGTTCCCCACATTAGGTGCAGTATACAGTAGTCCCCCCACATTAGGTGCAGTATACAGTAGTCCCCCCACATTAGGTGCAGTATACAGTAGTCCCCCCACATTAGGTGCAGTATACAGTAGTTCCCCACATTAGGTGAAGTATAGTAGTTTCCCCACATTAGGTGCAGTATACAGTAGTTGCCCCACATTAGGTGCAGTATACAGTAGTTGCCCCACATTAGGTGCAGTATACAGTAGTCCTCCCACATTAGGTGCAGTATACAGTAGTTCCCCACATTAGGTGCAGTATACAGTAGTTCCCCACATTAGGTGAAGTACAGTAGTTTCCCCACATTAGGTGCAGTATACAGTAGTTCCCCCACATTAGGTGCAGTATAGTTCCCCCACATTAGGTGCAGTATAGTTCCCCCACATTAGGTGCAGTATTGTTCCCTCACATTAGGTGCAGTATAATTCCCCACATTAGGTGCAGTATAGTTCCCCCACATTAGGTGCAGTATAGTTCCCCCACATTAGGTGCACTATAATTCCACCACATTTGGTGCAGTATAGTTCCCCACATTAAGTGACTGTACTTAATGTGGGGGAACTATACTGCACCAAATGTGGTGGAATTATAGTGCAACTAATGTTCCCCTACAGACATACAGCCTTCAGCCATATACAATGTATGGCTGGAGGCTGTATGCCTGTTTACTGCCCCACCACATTAGGTGCAGTATACAGTAGTCCCTCCACATTAGGTGCAGTATACAGTAGTTCCCCACATTAGGTGCAGTATACAGTAGTTTCCCACATTAGGTGCAGTATACAATAGTCCCCCCACATTAGGTGGAGTATACAGTAGTTCCCCACATTAGGTGCAGTATACAGTAGTCCCCCCACATTAGGTGCAGTATACAGTAGTCCCCCCACATTAGGTGCAGTATACAGTAGTCCCCCCACATTAGGTGCAGTATACAGTGGTTCCCCACATTAGGTGAAGTACAGTAGTTGCCCCACATTAGGTGCAGTATACAGTAGTTGCCCCACATTAGGTGCAGTATACAGTAGTTGCCCCACATTAGGTGCAGTATACAGTAGTTGCCCCACATTAGGTGCAGTATACAGTAGTCCTCCCACATTAGGTGCAGTATACAGTAGTTCCCCACATTAGGTGCAGTATACAGTAGTTCCCCACATTAGGTGAAGTACAGTAGTTTCCCCACATTAGGTGCAGTATACAGTAGTTCCCCCACATTAGGTGCAGTATAGTTCCCCCACATTAGGTGCAGTATAGTTCCCTCACATTAGGTGCAGTATAATTCCCCACATTAGGTGCAGTATAGTTCCCCCACATTAGGTGCAGTATAATTCCCCACATTAGGTTCAGTATAGTTCCCCCACATTAGGTGCACTATAATTCCACCACATTTGGTGCAGTATAGTTCCCCACATTAAGTGACTGCACTTAATGTGGGGGAACTATACTGCACCAAATGTGGTGGAATTATAGTGCAACTAATGTTCCCCTACAGACATACAGCCTTCAGCCATATACAATGTATGGCTGGAGGCTGTATGCCTGTTTACTGCCCCACTTGAGTATTCCGACCACCGCTCCTGGATCACGATCTACTGCTATGGCCTATGGGCCATCCCGGTCACGATCTACTGCTATGGCCTATGGGCCATCCCGGGAGCGGCGGTCGGAACACTGAAGATGACCGCAGGTCACTTACCATACCCGCACGTCCTCCTCACTGCTGCGCTCTGCTGTACTGTTGCTATGGGCGCACGCACGTGATGTCAGTGCCGTCACTGCGTGCGCTTCCTCCCAACGGCCCCAGTGTTTTTAAAGTTAACGCGGGGCCGCTATGAAGTAAACGGGGCATCCTTGTGGCCTGAAAAGATTTTTCGGGACACAGGGATGTCCCGAATGTGACGGGGCCCCCCTGCGGGCACGGGGCCCGGAGCTGATCACTGTTTTAAAGTGGCCACGGCCAGACTGCTAATCTTTAACAAGAAGCCAACGCTGCGGCCACTTTAAAACAGTTGCCCCCCCCCCCCTACTGAGCAGACGGCAGGACCCCTTGGGGGATGGGGGCCCTAGGCAATTGCCTGGTTTGCCCCGCCATAACACCGGCCCTGCTTATAATGAAAAATGGCAGCAATGTTTTAAAAAGGCTATATGTGAAAATCCGGTATATTGATAGCAATATTAACAATAATGCCAGTATACAAGGAGGAAAATTATCACCATACATATTACCGTCATACTGTTACTGACCAAATCCTGTATGTTGAGAGTAATATTACCAATAATACCAGTATACAAGGAGGAATATTATCCCCATACATATTACCATCATACTGTTACTAGCCAAATCCTGTATACTGAGACCAATATTACCAATATACAAGGAGGAATATTATCCCCATACATATTACCGTCATACTGTTACTGACCAAATCCTGTATGTTGTGAGTAATATTACCAATAATACCAGTATACAAGGAGGAATATTATCCCCATACATATTACCATCATACTGTTACTAGCCAAATGCTGTATACTGAAACCAATATTACCAGTATACAAGGAGGAATATTATGCCCATACATATTACCGTCATACTGTTACTGACCAAATCCTGTGAACTGACATTGAAATTATCAATATCAGTATACAAGGGACAAGTAATATCGCCACATCATGACCAGTATCACCGCAGAATGACTAATATCCCCGCACTGCTACTGAAAAAAATCCACTAGGCAAAGACCAAGGTTAACTCCATACAGTGATCATATACAGATAGATACCAACACTACAAAGGTGCCCCCCTTCCCTCTCCCCTTCTTAGCTAAGTAAATGTTCAGCCTTAATATATTAGGTAGGTAGGCAGGCTTCTTCCCACTTCTACCTCCATTCCACATTAGGCTGTATTCACCCCACGATTGTTACATACGGGACCGGATCCGATAGGGATATGTGAAAACCAGGCACTCCCGTATCTCAGCCGGACCCGGCCCCCATCTCATCTCATTTGAATGAGCCGACCGGAGTCAAATAGTGACTCCGGTCGGCTTATTTTTGCCCCATATCCGGTTTTGTGACCAGACTTAAAACCGTGGTATACTACAGTTTTAAGTACGGTCACAAATCTGGATACGGGGCAAAACTGAGCCGACTGGAGTCATTATCTGACTCCGGTCGGCTCCTTCAAACGAGATGTGGTCCGGGTCCGGCTGAGATACGGGAGCGCCTGGTTTTCACATCTCCCAGCCAGATCCGGTTTGTAACAATTGTGGTGTGAATGCAGCCTTAGCTAGATATATCTCTCTCCACCCAGGGCAGAACTGGGGCTAAAAACCAACCCTGAAAAAATGATCATACCAGCCCCACAGCATTGTGTCATTGTGGCAGCCGCCGGCAGCAGGGAAGGGACAGGGAAGCCTGACATTTGATTTGCCAGGCCTCCATAAGAAAGCTATGTTGTGGCAGAAATGTGGTATTAACGCTTGGGGAAGACAGTATAAAAAAACCCTCTCTTCCTTGCTCTTGCGCTACCGCCAGAATCACGAAATTCAGTTCCCAGTGTCCAGCGCTTCTGGGTTAGGTGACGTTACACAGCTGCTCATTCAGTTATGGGCCGAAGCAATGTCCAGCCTCAGCCTCTGATTGGATGGCTAGTTATATGACGTCACCTGACCCGGAAGTGCCAGATACCAGGAACACAATTCCAGTAGTAGTGCAGAAGCCAGGAATGTAACTGTATAGGGACTAGGGCTACAAACTGTGGACTGCTAGTTGTTCCAAAAATGGTCTGGGCATGCTGGGAGTTGTAGTTTTGCTGGGAGTTTTAGTTAAGCAACAGCTGGAGGTCCACAGTTTGGAGACCATTGGCATAGGGAGAGATGCGTCACCCGCCCCGCTGGGACCAGCCCCAGGGACTCATTTCCGGGGTTTCAGCAGGATTTTCAATCTAAGATGACTCTGAATGACCGAGTGTCTCAGTGTTTTTCCTGGTGTCCTGGGATCGTGATGTCTGCACCAGTTTTATGCTGCCCGATGTTTAGGCAGAATAACTGATAAAACATTCCCCTTAACTGTAGTTATATATAAAACAATATTTATTATTTTTCATTAACTAACAACTTAAATTGCAATAAAAGAAAACCAAAGTGCCCTCTCTTACAAAGTAGTAACAGCAGGTCTTCTCAGTGGCGTCTCTAGGGGGGGGGGGCAGAGGGGGACACGGCCCCCCCTACATCATGATTGGCCCCCCCCTTGTGCCCCCCCTAGCAGCAGTAGGTCACTAGCAGCTCTCATGGCTATCAGGGGGGTACAGCTAGTTCACCAGTAAGGGGCCCGAGCCCCCGCCCCCCCGGAGCCATCTTTTTTATATAAACCTTCAGCCTGCAGCCCTGTCACCACGCAGGGGCCGCGCTATGCAGACTGGGAAGAGCAGACAGGAAGCTCCTCCCCCTCTCCTCTGTATACTGGACCTTGTGGAGCAGGCCCGCTGTGTGTATACAGGCCCGGACACCACCAGTATGAAGACTTACCTGCCCACTGCTCATGCTGCCCTTTTAAAGTAAGTAACTTGCTTGGGGGAGAGGGAGAAAGTTGTAGTTCGGGAAACAGTGGGAGGTAGTTCAGTGTTTCCCAACCAGGGGGCCTCCAGCTGTTGCAAAACTACAACTCCCAGCATTCCTTTGGCTTTATGAGCATACTGGGAGTTGTAGTTTTGCAACAGCTGGAGGCCCTCAGGTTGGGAAACACTGATCTATTTATCTATCTATCTATCTATCTCCTATCTATCTATCTATCTATCTCCTATCTATCTATCTATCTATCTCATATCTATCTATCTATTTCCTATCTATCTATCTATCTCATATCTATCTCCTATCTATCAATCATCTATCTATCTATCTATCTATCTCATATCTATCTATCTATCTATCTATCTATCTATCTATCTTTCTCATATCTATCTATCTAACTCAGATAGATGAGAGATAGATAGATGAGAAATAGATAGATCAAAGATAGATAGATATGAGAGATAGATAGGTAGATAGATGATATATAGATAGATAGATATGAGATAGATAGATATGAGAGATAGATAGGTAGATAGATGATATATAGATAGATAGATATGAGATAGATATGAGATAGAGAGATGATATATAGAAAGATACATAAATAAATGGATAGATAGATGATAGATAGACAGATCGATAGATAGATGATAGATACATAGATATGATATAGATAGATGATAGATATGATATAGACAGATAGATAGATGATAGATTAGATAGATAGATAGATAGATAGGAGATAGATGGATATGATATAGATAGATCAGTTTCCCAACCAGGTGGCCTCCAGCTGTTGCAAAACTACAACTCCCAGCATTCTTTTGGCTTTATGAGCATACTGGGAGTTGTAGTTTTGCAACAGCTGGAGGCCCTCAGGTTGGGAAACACTGATCTATTTATCTATCTATCTATCTATCTCCTATCTATCTATCTATCTATCTCATATCTATCTATCTATTTTTCTCATATCTATCTATCTAACTCAGATAGATGAGAGATAGATAGATGAGAAATAGATAGATCAAAGATAGATAGATATGAGAGATAGATAGGTAGATAGAAGATATATAGATAGATAGATAGATATGAGATAGATATGAGATAGGTAGATAGAAGATATATAGATAGATAGATAGATATGAGATAGATAGATGATATATAGAAAGATACATAAATAGATGGATAGATAGATGATAGATAGATAGATGATAGATAGATAGATATGATATAGATAGATAGATGATAGATATGATATAGACAGATAGATAGATGATAGATACATAGATATGATATAGATAGATGATAGATATGATATAGACAGATAGATGATAGATAGATAGATAGATAGGAGATAGATGGATATGATATAGATAGATCAGTTTCCCAACCAGGGGGCCTCCAGCTGTTGCAAAATTACAACTCCCAGCATTCCTTTGGCTTTATGAGCATACTGGGAGTTGTAGTTTTGCAACAGCTGGAGGCCCCCCTAGTTGGGAAACACGGATCTATCTATCAATCATCTATCTATTTATCTATATATCCATCTATCTCATATCTATCTATCTCATATCTATCTATCTTTCTCATATCTATCTTTCTCATATCTATCTATCTCATATCTATCTATCTCATATCTATCTATCTATCTATCTCCTATCTATCTCCTATCTATCTCCTATCTATCTCCTATCTATCTCCTATCTATCTCCTATCTATCTCCTATCTATCTCCTATCTATCTCCTATCTATCTCATATCTATCTCATATCTATCTATCTCCTATCTATCTCATATCCATCCATCCATCCATGCATCTATCTGTCTATCTATCTATCTTTCTCATATCTATCTATCTATCTATCTATCTCATATCTATCTATCTATTTTTCTCATATCTATCTATCTAACTCAGATAGATGAGAGATAGATAGATGAGAAATAGATAGATCAAAGATAGATAGATATGAGAGATAGATAGGTAGATAGAAGATAGATAGATAGATATGAGATAGATATGAGATAGGTAGATAGAAGATATATAGATAGATAGATGCTTGAAAAAGGTGGTGTATATCACTGAAACGTTGCATTTATACATGGTTTAATAAACACTGCTGTGTTTTTTACTTGATCCCGTGAGTGCTGCTGGACTTATTGCTGGAATAGATAGATAGATAGATATGAGATAGATAGATGATATATAGATAGATAGATGATATATAGAAAGATACATAAATAGATGGATAGATAGATGATAGATAGATAGATAGATAGATAGATACATAGATATGATATAGATAGATAGATGATAGATATGATATAGACAGATAGATGATAGATTAGATAGATAGATAGATAGATAGATAGATAGGAGATAGATGGATATGATATAGATAGATCAGTTTCCCAACCAGGGGGCCTCCAGCTGTTGCAAAACTACAACTCCCAGCATTCCTTTGGCTTTATGAGCATACTGGGAGTTATAGTTTTGCAACAGCTGGAGGCCCCCCTAGTTGGGAAACACTGATCTATCTATCAATCATCTATCTATTATCTATCTATATATCCATCTATCTCATATCTATCTATATCATATCTATCTATCTCATATCTATCTATCTATCTATCTATCTATCTCCTATCTATCTCATATCTATCTATCTATCTATCTATCTTTCTCATATCTATCTATCTCATATCTATCTATCTATCTATTTATGTATCTATCTCATATCTATTTATCTCTCATATCTATCTCATATCTATCTATCTCATATCTATCTTTCTATTTATCTATCTATCTCATATCTATCTCAGATAGATGAGAGATATATGAGAGATAGATAGATATGAGAGATAGATAGATAGATGATATATAGATAAATAGATACATAAATATATGGATATATAGATAGATATGAGATAGATAGATAGATGATAGATAGATATGATATAGATAGATTGATATGATATAGATAGGATATAGAAAGATATATAGATAGATATGAGATAGATAGATGATAGATAGATATGATATAGATAGATGGATATTATATAGATAGATGGAAATGATATAGATAGGATATAGAAAGATAGATAGATAAAGAACAATATGATTCAGCACGCCACAAGTTTGCAGAAAATGGTGGTTTATTCCATCATGTGCATAGACTATGCTGCATCATATTGTTCTTTGTCTGGATTAAGGAACCAGTGGACCCAGGTTCCAAGTATGCGGGCACCCCGAATTCTCTCTAATCTCTGGATTTTGGTTGTGCCGTTTTTCTTTGTTTTAGATAGATAGATAGAAAGAGATAGTATCTATCTATCATCTATTTATCTATCTTTCTATCTATCTCATATCTATCTATATATCCATCTATTTATGTATCTATCTATCTATCTCTCATATCTATCTATCTTTCATCTATCTATCTATCTATCTCTCATCTATCTGAGATAGATAGATAGATAGATAAATAGAAAGATAGATAGATACATAAATAGATAGATGGATATAGATAGATGGATGGATAGATAGATGATTGATAGATAGATAGATCAGTGTTTCCCAACCAGGGGGCCTCCAGCTGTTGCAAAACTACAACTCCCAGTATGCTCATAAAGCCAAAGACATGCTGGGAGTTGTCATTTTGGAATAGCTAGAGGCCCCCTGATTGGGATACACTTATCTATCTATCTATCTCATATCTATCTATATCATATCTATCTATTAATCTATATTATCTAAGTGTTTTATTCCCCCATGTATGTGTGACGTTTCGATAGCATCCCGCCATCTTTATCATACGTACACAGGGGTGTGGAAATATAAAAAAAAACTACTTGTCCAAGGGACTAAAGCGGAACACAATCTACTTGTCCCTCAAGAAAATCCACTTGTCCTGGTAGATAAAATAATTTTCACCAAAATAGTCTGATCCCCCCCACTAGACCACCAGGGATGGATATAAGATCCTTTAGACACTGCTGACAGCGGTGATCTAATGGGTTAATAGGTGATGGCAGTATGTCAGGATATTAGCGGGGGGAGAGCTGTAGATCCTCTTACACCCCAGACAAGACCAGAAAAGTCTACATGTTACTTTTTGATCCTTATAAAAAATGTCTAATATGAAGTGACCAAAAATGAACAATTCTGGACTATTTTTTTACATTTACACCGTTCCCCGTACGGTTTAATTAACATTATATTTTAATAGTCTGGACATTTCCACATGCAGCGATACCACTTATGTTTATTTTTGTACATTATTTTTATTTAAAGAAAATTGGAAACTTTTATTAGGAAAGGGGCTTATTCACATATATTCGCACTTTTTAAAATATTTTAATCACTTTTTTTTCAGTTTTTATGTTACTGGGGGGGGGGGAGGGGGGTTCTGCTTCTCCAGTTTATATGGTGCATTTTGTGTCAGAAAATGCTGGAAGTTGCATTTAGTTACTAGATAACTACAACTCCCAGCATGCCCTGATGTAGCCTATGGTTCTGTGGGTGTTGCAGCAGGTTGCACTGTATAGTAGGACAGTTAAGGTTATTGTGTAACATGCTGGGAGTTGTAGTTTTGGTTTGTGTCAGCTGCAGAGCCATAGTCTGTGTCAAGGAATACTGGGAATTACAGTTAGTAACTACAACACCCAGCATGCCCTGATGTAGCCTATAGCTCTGCAGCTGACCCGAACAAAAACTACAACTCCCAGCATGTTACACTTTATAGTTCTACAGTTTAGGTTATGGTCCAACATGCTGGGAGTTGTAGTTTTGGTTCGGGCGTGTTTGTCTGCATCCGTGGGGCTCTGTATCACTGGGTACACTGGTATATTGGGTATACTGGTATATTGGGAACACTATCACTGGGTACACTGGTATATTGGGTACATTGGTATATTGGGTACACTGGTATATTGGGTATACTGGTATATTGGGTACACTATATCACTGAGTACACTGGTATATTGGGTATACTGGTATATTGGGAACACTATCACTGGGTACACTGGTATATTGGGTACACTGGTATATTGGGTACACTATATCACTGGGTACACTGGTATATTGGGTATACTGGTATATTGGGAACACTATCACTGAGTACACTGGTATATTGGGTACACTATATCACTGAGTACACTGGTATATTGGGTACACTGTATCACTGGGTACACTGGTATATTGGGTATACTGGTATATTGGGAACACTATCACTGGGTACACTGGTATATTGGGTACATTGGTATATTGGGTATACTGGTATATTGGGAACACTATCACTGGGTACACTGGTATACTGGGTACACTGGTATATTGGGTATACTGGTATATTGGGAACACTATCACTGGGTACACTGGTATATTGGGTATACTGGTATATTGGGAACACTATCACTGGGTACACTGGTATATTGGGTACACTGGTATATTGGGTATACTGGTATATTGGGAACACTATCACTGGGTACACTGGTATATTGGGTATACTGGTATATTGGGAACACTATCACTGGGTACACTATATCACTGGGTACATTGGTATATTGGGTACACTATATCACTGAGTACACTGGTATATTGGGTACACTATATCACTGAGTACACTGGTATATTGGGTATACTGGTATATTGGGAACACTATCACTGGGTACACTGGTATATTGGGTACACTATATCACTGAGTACACTGGTATATTGGGTATACTGGTATATTGGGAACACTATCACTGGGTACACTGGTATATTGGGTACACTGGTACAGGGATGTGGAAATCCTATAGCCCGACGCCCGGGACAAGTAGTTTTGGGCACCGGGCAGGTGAATTGTTTATAGATTTAGCCCTGTATCGGGCAGGGACAGACAGACTTCCCCCTTATTTTTCTTTAATGTCGGTGTGAGGTGCAGGAGCCGATGGAAGTCTCCACCTCACACCAGCGCTCAGAGTATATGGAGGGGGCGGCGGCCTCCAGCTGACTGCAGAGCCCCCTTATCTCCCCTCCCGGAGGATGGACGGAGCTCAGAAGACACAGCAGGGTGAGAGAGAGGATGTAGACAGCTCCGTGCACAGCTCCATCCCCCGCACTCAGCTCTATCCCTCCCCTCCCCCTGCTCTGTCTAGACAGGACCTAATCCACCACGGGGCGGTTGCTTGTTTGCACGGGGTAAACACAGAGCGGGGGAGGGGAGGGGGAGGACGGAAATGTCACCTCACACCGGCCGGGACTACAGCTCTGATGTCCACTCATGGCGGCTCAGGTGAGGAGACCAAGAATGCAGGCGGCGGCAGGAAGGGTGCTTGTATATGTATGGTGTGAGTGTATGTGTGATGTGTATGTGATGGATGATGGGGGAGGATGGTGTATATCAGTGTTTACCAACCAGGGGGCCTCCAGCTGTTGCAAAACTACAACTCCCAGCATGCCCTGGGCATGCTGGGAGTTGTAGTTTTGCAACAGCTGGAGGCACCCTGGTTGGGAAACACTGGTGGATATGTATGGTGTGAGTGTATGTGTGTATGATGTCTATGTGTGATGTGTATGTAATGTATACTGTGTGTATGATGTCTATGTGTGATGTGTATGTAATGTATACTGTGTGTATGATGTCTATGTGTGATGTGTATGTAATGTATAATGTGTGTATAATGTCTATGTGTGATGTGTATGTAATGTATACTGTGTGTATGATGTCTATGTGTGATGTGTATGTAATGTATGATGTGTGTATGATGTCTATGTGTGATGTGTATGTAATGTATAATGTGTGTATAATGTCTATGTGTGATGTGTATGTAATGTATACTGTGTGTATGATGTCTATGTGTGATGTGTATGTAATGTATACTGTGTGTATGATGTCTATGTGTGATGTGTATGTAATGTATGATGTGTGTATAATGTCTATGTGTGATGTGTATGTAATGTATAATGTGTGTATGATGTCTATGTGTGATGTGTTTGTAATGTATGATGTGTGTATAATGTCTATGTGTGATGTGTATGTAATGTATACTGTGTGTATGATGTCTATGTGTGATGTGTATGTAATGTATGATGTGTGTATGATGTCTATGTGTGATGTGTATGTAATGTATGATGTGTGTATAATGTCTATGTGTGATGTGTATGTAATGTATACTGTGTGTATGATGTCTATGTGTGATGTGTATGTAATGTATAATGTGTGTATGATGTCTATGTGTGATGTGTATGTAATGTATACTGTGTGTATGATGTCTATGTGTGATGTGTATGTAATGTATACTGTGTGTATGATGTCTATGTGTGATGTGTATGTAATGTATAATGTGTGTATAATGTCTGTGTGATGTGTATGTAATGTATACTGTGTGTATGATGTCTATGTGTGATGTGTATGTAATGTATGATGTGTGTATGATGTCTATGTGTGATGTGTATGTAATGTATGATGTGTGTATAATGTCTAAGTGTGATGTGTATGTAATGTATAATGTGTGTATGATGTCTGTGTGATGTGTATGTAATGTATAATGTGTGTATAATGTCTATGTGTGATGTGTATGTAATGTATGATGTGTGTATAATGTCTAAGTGTGATGTGTATGTATGTGATGTATGATGTGGGGGGGCAGTGGCTGGTGTATGTATGATGTGTGTATATTTATGGAGTATATGTATGGTGTGAGTGTATGTGTGTATGTAATGTATGATGCGGGGGGGGGTGTATGTATGATATGGGGGCAGTGGCTGGTGTATGTATGATGTGTGTATATGTATGGTGTATATGTATGGTGTGAGTGTATGTGTGTATGTAATGTATGATGCGGGGGGGGGTGTATGTATGATATGGGGGCAGTGGCAGGTGTATGTATGATATGTGTATATGTATGGTGTGAGTGTATGTGTGTATGTAATGTATGATGCGGGGGGGGGTGTATGTATGATATGGGGGCAGTGGCTGGTGTATGTATGATGTGTGTATATGTATGGTGTATATGTATGGTGTGAGTGTATGTGTGTATGTAATGTATGATGCGGGGGGGGGGGGGGTATGTATGATATGGGGGCAGTGGCAGGTGTATGTATGATGTGTGTATATGTATGGTGTATATGTATGGTGTGAGTGTATGTGATGTATGATGTGGGGGGGCAGTGGCAGGTGTATGTATGATGTGTGTATATGTATGGAGTATATGTATGGTGTGAGTGTGTGTGTATGTAATGTATGATGCGGAGGGGGTGTATGTATGATATGGGGGCAGCGGCAGGTGTATGTATGATGTGTGTATATGTATGGTGTATATGTATGGTGTGAGTGTATGTGATGTATGATGTGGGGGGGCAGTGGCAGGTGCATGTATGATGTGTGTATATGTATGGAGTATATGTATGGTGTGAGTGTATGTGTGTATGTAATGTATGATGCGGAGGGGGTGTATGTATGATATGGGGGCAGCGGCAGGTGTATGTATGATGTGTGTATATGTATGGTGTATATGTATGGTGTGAGTGTATGTGTGTATGTAATGTATGATGCGGGGGTGTGTGTGTATGTATGATATGGGGGCAGTGGCTGGTGTATGTATGATGTGTGTATATGTATGGAGTATATGTATGGTGTGAGTGTATGTGTGTATGTAATGTATGATGCGGGGGGGGGGGTGTATGTATGATATGGGGGCAGTGGCTGGTGTATGTATGATGTGGGGGGGCAGTGGCGGGGGTGTATGTATGATATGGGGGCAGTGGCTGGTGTATGTATGATGTGTGTATATGTATGGTGTATATGTATGGTGTGAGTGTATGTGTGTATGTAATGTATGATGCGGGGGGGTGTATGTATGATATGGGGGCAGTGGCTGGTGTATGTATGATGTGTATGTATGAATGTTTTGTATAGGAGCGGACTGTCACGTCGGGCATTAGGGCAGTTGTACCATCTCATTTTATTTATTTTTAGTGGCCCCCGCACTAAATTGCACCCCCAGAATCCCCCCTTCATACTCACCCGCCAACCAAGAGCCCCACGGATGCAGACAAACACGCCCGAACCAAAACTACAACTCCCAGCATGTTGGACCATAACCTAAACTGTACAACTATAAAGTGTAACATGCTGGGAGTTGTAGTTTTTGTTCGGGTCAGCTGCAGAGCTATAGGCTGCATCAGGGCATGCTGGGTGTTGTAGTTACTAACTGTAATTCCCAGTATTCCTTGACACAGACTATGGCTCTGCAGCTGACACAAACCAAAACTACAACTCCCAGCATGTTACACAATAACCTTAACTGTCCTACTATACAGTGCAACCTGCTGCAACACCCACAGAACCATAGGCTACATCAGGGCATGCTGGGAGTTGTAGTTATCTAATAACTAAATGCAACTTCCAGCATTTTCTGACACAAAATGCACCATATAAACTGGAGAAGCAGAACCCCCCCCCCCCCCCCCAGTAACATAAAAACTGAAAAAAAGTGATTAAAATATTTTAAAAAGTGCGAATATATGTGAATAAGCCCCTTTCCTAATAAAAGTTTCCAATTTTCTTTAAATAAAAATAATGTAGAAAAATAACCATAAGTGGTATCGCTGCGTGTGGAAATGTCCAGACTATTAAAATATAATGTTAATTAAACCGTACGGGGAACGGTGTAAATGTAAAAAAATAGTCCAGAATTGTTCATTTTTGGTCACTTCATATTAGACATTTTTTATAAGGATCAAAAAGTAACATGTAGACTTTTCTGGTCTTGTCTGGGGTGTAAGAGGATCTACAGCTCTCCCCCCGCTAATATCCTGACATACTGCCATCACCTATTAACCCATTAGATCACCGCTGTCAGCAGTGTCTAAAGGATCTTATATCCATCCCTGGTGGTCTAGTGGGGGGGATCAGACTATTTTGGTGAAAATTATTTTATCTACCAGGACAAGTGGATTTTCTTGAGGGACAAGTAGATTGTGTTCCGCTTTAGTCCCTTGGACAAGTAGTTTTTTTTTATATTTCCACACCCCTGTTGGTATATTGGGTACACTGGTATATTGGGTACACTGTATCACTGGGTACACTGGTATATTGGGTACACTGTATCACTGGGTACACTGGTATATTGGGTACACTGGTATATTGGGTACACTGGTATATTGGGTACACTGGTATATTGGGTACACTGTATCACTGGGTACACTGGTATATTGGGAACACTATCACTGGGTACACTGGTATATTGGGAACACTATCACTGGGTACACTGGTATATTGGGAACACTGTATCACTGGGTACACTGGTATATTGGGAACACTATCACTGGGTACACTGGTATATTGGGAACACTATCACTGGGTACACTGGTATATTGGGTACACTGGTATATTGGGTACATTGGTATATTGGGTACACTGGTATATTGGGTACACTGGTATATTGGGTATACTGGTATATTGGGTACACTGGTATATTGGGAACACTATCACTGGGTACACTGGTATATTGGGTACACTGGTATATTGGGTACACTGTATCACTGGGTACACTGGTATATTGGGAACACTATCACTGGGTACACTGGTATATTGGGAACACTATCACTGGGTACACTGGTATATTGGGTACACTGGTATATTGGGTACATTGGTATATTGGGTACACTGGTATATTGGGTACACTGGTATATTGGGTATACTGGTATATTGGGTACACTGGTATATTGGGAACACTATCACTGGGTACACTGGTATATTGGGTACACTGGTATATTGGGAACACTGTATCACTGGGTACACTGGTATATTGGATATACTGGTATATTGGGTATACTGGTACATTGGGAACACTGGTATATTGGGTACACTGGTATATTGGGAACACTATCACTGGGTACACTGGTATATTGGGTACAATGGTATATTGGGTACACTGTATCACTGGGTACACTGGTATATTGGGTACACTGGTATATTGGGTACACTGGTATATTGGGTACAATGGTATATTGGGTACACTGTATCACTGGGTACACTGGTATACTGGGTACAATGGTATATTGGAAACACAGATATAATATAGATATTAGATACATAGATAGATAAGTGTTTCCCTCCAGCTGTTGCTAAACTATAACTTTCAGCATGCCTGGAAAGCCAAACGCATGCTGGGAGTTATAGTTTTGCAACAGCTGGAGGCACCATGGTCAGCAAACACTGAGATAGATAGCTAGATAGATAGGAGATAGATAGATAGATAGATATGAGAAATTGATAGATATGAGATAGATAGATAGATAGATAGATAGATATGATATAGATAGATAGATAGATAGGAGATAGATAGATAAAGTGTTGCAAAACTACAACTCCCAGCATGTCTGGGCAGCCAAAGGCATGCTGGGAGTTATAGTTTTGCAACAGCTGGAGGCACCATGGTCAGCAAACACTGAGATATAAGATAGAAATTAGATAGATAGATAGAGAGATAGATAAGAGATAGATATGAGATAGATAGATAGATATGAGATAGATATGATAGATAGATAGATAGATAGATATGAGATAGATAGATAGATATGAGATAGATAGATAGATATGAGATAGATAGATAGATATTAGATAGATAGATAGATATTAGATAGGAGATAGATATATAGATATGATAGATAGATATGAGATAGATAGATATGAGATAGATAGATAGATAGATAGATATGAGATAGATAGATAGATATGAGATAGATATGATAGATAGATATGAGATAGATAGATAGATATGAGATAGATATGATAGATAGATAGATAGATAGGAGATAGATAGATAAAGTGTTGCAAAACTACAACTCCCAGCATGTCTGGACAGCCAAAGGCATGCTGGGAGTTGTATTTTTAAAACTGCTGGAGGCACCCTGGTCTGGAAACATTAAGAAATTGCCCATTTAACTCCCACTGACCCCCCAAACAGCAATTTGCCCCTCAACCGTTTCCTCCCAGAAAATTACCTGTTGTATAGGGGGCCGCAGCGGTGGGCAGGGGAAGTCTTCCTGTTCCCCTTCAGCGCGGGCGGGTGATGTAGTCAGCAATGGAGCAGGAAGCAAAGAACCTGCCTGCTCCAATAGGGCTGCAGCCTGCACACAGAGGAGTGTGGGGGGAGGGGGAGGAGCGTCCCTCTGCTCTCTTCCCAGAGATGCATTGCGGCCACGGCCCCTGCACTCACCTTAAAGGGCCGGAGGCTAACTATTTATAAAAAGAAAACAGTGCTGCAGCGGCCTGCAGTGATCCAGGGCCGTAAGTAAGAAGCAGGGCCGGCCCTCTTTTTCTGTTATCATATTTATCATGGGTGCCGGGCGGCCTATGCGGGCCGTCTGTGCAGGCCACTGGGCCTATTTTCATGTAGGGGCCTGGAGCGGCAGCTCCATCCGCCCCTATGTTAATCCGGCCCTGCATGTGGGGGGCTGTTATGTGGGGTGGGGGGTGGCCTCTAAAGAGAGAAGACCCAGTGGCGTCTCCAGCTTTCAAATTTTTTTGGGGGGGGCACACTGGGGGCCAGGACAAAAGTAGGGGGGGCAATTATAACAACACCACATTTATACATTGCACGTGCAAATTATATCCAAGCCAAGGGCAGCATCGGGGGACCATGAAGATCTCATTGACTTCAAAGGCAGCTTCAGCAGGTGTCTACGTGGAGAAGAAGTGATGTCACTTATTTTTTGGCCAGTTCCCTGTCAAACATTAACATAAGTAATATATGTGTAGATAGAAGCGTGCCGGCACTACCTGTATTGTGTGGTTCACTAAAAATACGTTGGTCCTATAATCCGGACTCTAAAGTATCAGACAGCACAGGCTTGTAATATGGTGGTGCTCATGTAATATAGGTAAAGACAGTTCATCCAATCGCAACGATGTAGAAAAATTACAGGCAACTCACCAATCTTTTGCAAGACTTCATGCTTTAATTCCAGGGTGTGCAGGCAAAGCGGCTCCATGCCGCACCGGTGAGCTAGACGCTAGTGCGAACAGTGACCTGTATACTGAGACTAATATTACAAATAATATCAGTATACAAGGAGGAATATTATCCCCATACATATTACCATCATACTGTAACTGACCAAATCCTGTATACTGAGACTAATATTACAAATAATATCAGTATACAAGGAGGAATATTATCACCATACATATTACCATCATACTGTAACTGACCAAATCCTGTATACTGAGACAAATATTACAAATAATACCAGTATACAAGGAGGAATATTATCACCATACATATTACCATCATACTGTAACTGACCAAATCCTGTATACTGAGACTAATATTACAAATAATATCAGTATACAAGGAGGAATATTATCACCATACATATTACCATCATACTGTAACTGACAAAATCCTGTATACTGAGACTAATATTACAAATAATACCAGTATACAGGGAGGAATATTATCACCATACATATTACCATCATACTGTAACTGACCAAATCCTGTATACTGAGACTAATATTACAAATAATATCAGTATACAAGGAGGAATATTATCACCATACATATTACCATCATACTGTAACTGACCAAATCCTGTATACTGAGACCAATATTACCAATAATATCAGCATACAGGGAGGAAATATTGTCATCATACATATTATGGTCATACTGTTACTGACACCAATATTACTGATAATACCAGTACAAAAAAATAAAAATGGTCAGCACCTCCAGACAAAAGGTGCTTACTGTTAGTTGTGTGCGTTACTAGCAAGAAACAAATAATACTGCCACACCATGACCACGACTACCATTGTGACTGACTAATGACCGACTAACACCAATTGTATACATTTTACAAATACCAATACTCCCACATACACTGGCCTTATAGTGGTAGATACCAGCTGTACACATCACAGTGTGTATTATCCCTGTACTGTGACATCACTGTGTGTATTATCCCTGTACTGTGACATCACTGTGTGTATTATCCCTGTACTGTGACATCACTGTGTGTATTATCCCTGTACTGTGACATCACTGTGTGTATTATCCCTGTACTGTGACATCACTGTGTGTATTATCCCTGTACTGTGACATCACTGTGTGTATTATCCCTGTACTGTGACATCACTGTGTGTATTATCCCTGTACTGTGACATCACTGTGTGTATTATCCCTGTACTGTGACATCACTGTGTCTTATCCCTGTACTGTGACATCACTGTGTCTTATCCCTGTACTGTGACATCACTGTGTATATTATCCCTGTACTGTGACATCACTGTGTATTATCCCTGTACTGTGACATCACTGTGTATATTATCCCTGTACTGTGACATCACTGTGTATTATCCCTGTACTGTGACATCACTGTGTATTATCCCTGTACTGTGACATCACTGTGTATTATCCCTGTACTGTGACATCACTGTGTATTATTCTTGCACTGTGACATCACTGTGTATTATCCCTGTACTGTGACATCACTGTGTATTATCCCTGTACTGTGACATCACTGTGTATATTATCCCTGTACTGTGACATCACTGTGTATATTATCCCTGTACTGTGACATCACTGTGTATATTATCTCTGAACTATAACATCACTGTGTGTTATCTCTATACTGCAACATCACTGTTGATACTTACACTGCACTGTGACATCACTGTATATATTAAGCCTGTATACCCTAATGCCACTGTACATATTTTCCTTGCACTGCGAGTGACAATACAGGGTAAATATGCACAGTGACATCACAGTTCAGAGTTAATATATACAGTGACATCACAGTTCAGAGTTAATATATACAGTGACATCACAGTTCAGAGTTAATATAAACAGTAATGTCTCTGTACAGGGACAATAAACAGTTTTGCCAATACAGGGTTAATAAACGCAGTGTTGTCACAGTAGAGGGTAACTATACAGTGATGTCATTGTACCGGAAAAATATACAAAGTGAAGTCAGCATTCAAGAATAATAAACTGTGATGTCACTACAGGGTTGTTATACACAGTGACATCAAATTACAGGATGAAACACAGTGATGTCACAGTTTATTATGAAGCGCAGTGATGTCACAGTTTATTATGAAGCGCAGTGATGTCACAGTTTATTATGAAGCACAGTGATGTCACAGTTTATTATGAAGCAGTGATGTCACAGTTTATTATGAAGCACAGTGATGTTACAGTTTATTATGAAGCACAGTGATGTCACAGTTTATTATGAAGCAGTGATGTCACAGTTTATTATGAAGCACAGTGATGTCACAGTTTATTATGAAGCAGTGATGTCAGTTTATTATGAAGCACAGTGATGTCACAGTTTATTATGAAGCACAGTGATGTCACAGTTTATTATGAAGCACAGTGATGTCAGTTTATTATGAAGCACAGTGATGTCACAGTTTATTATGTAGCACAGTGATGTCACAGTTTATTATGTAGCACAGTGATGTCAGTTTATTATGAAGCACAGTGATGTCACAGTTTATTATGAAGCACAGTGATGTCACAGTTTATTATGTAGCACAGTGATGTCACAGTTTATTATGAAGCACAGTGATGTCAGTTTATTATGAAGCACAGTGATGTCACAGTTTATTATGTAGCACAGTGATGTCACAGTTTATTATGTAGCACAGTGATGTCAGTTTATTATGAAGCACAGTGATGTCACAGTTTGTTATGAAGCACAGTGATGTCACAGTTTATTATGTAGCACAGTGATGTCAGTTTATTATGAAGCACAGTGATGTCACAGTTTGTTATGTAGCACAGTGATGTCACAGTTTATTATGTAGCACAGTGATGTCAGTTTATTATGAAGCACAGTGATGTCACAGTTTATTATGAAGCACAGTGATGTCACAGTTTATTATGAAGCACAGTGATGTCACAGTTTATTATGAAGCACAGTGATGTCACAGTTTGTTATGAAGCACAGTGATGTCACAGTTTATTATGAAGCACAGTGATGTCACCGTTTATTATGAAGCACAGTGATGTCACAGTTTATTATGAAGCGCAGTGATGTCACAGTTTATTATGAAGCGCAGTGATGTCACAGTTTATTAAGAAGCACAGTGATGTCACAGTTTATTATGAAGCACAGTGATGTCACAGTTTATTATGAAGCACAGTGATGTCACAGTTTATTATGAAGCACAGTGATGTCACAGTTTATTATGAAGCACAGTGATGTCACAGTTTATTATGAAGCACAGTGATGTCACAGTATATTATGAAGCACAGTGATGTCACAGTTTATTATGAAGCACAGTGATGTCACAGTTTGTTATGAAGCACAGTGATGTCACAGTTTATTATAAAGCACAGTGATGTCAGTTTATTATGAAGCACAGTGATGTCAGTTTATTATGAAGCACAGTGATGTCACAGTTTATTATGAAGCAGTGATGTCACAGTTTATTATGTAGCACAGTGATGTAACAGTTTATTATGAAGCAGTGATGTCACAGTTTATTATGAAGCACAGTGATGTCACAGTTTATTATGAAGCGCAGTGATGTCACAGTTTATTATGAAGCACAGTGATGTCAGTTTATTATGAAGCACAGTGATGTCACAGTTTATTATGAAGCACAGTGATGTCACAGTTTGTTATGAAGCACAGTGATGTCACAGTTTATTATGAAGCACAGTGATGTCACAGTTTATTATGAAGCAGTGATATCAGTTTATTATGAAGCACAGTGATGTCAGTTTATTATGAAGCAGTGATGTCACAGTTTATTATGAAGCGCAGTGATGTCACAGTTTATTATGAAGCACGGTGATGTCACAGTTTATTATGAAGCACAGTGATGTCACAGTTTATTATGAAGCACAGTGATGTCACAGTTTATTATGAAGCACAGTGATGTCACAGTTTATTATGAAGCGCAGTGATGTCACAGTTTATTATGAAGCACAGTGATGTCACAGTTTATTATGAAGCACAGTGATGTCACAGTTTATTATGAAGCACAGTGATGTCACAGTTTATTATGAAGCACAGTGATGTCACAGTTTATTATGAAGCACAGTGATGTCACAGTTTATTATGAAGCGCAGTGATGTCACAGTTTATTATGAAGCACAGTGATGTCACAGTTTATTATGAAGCACAGTGATGTCACAGTTTATTATGAAGCACAGTGATGTCACAGTTTATTATGAAGCACAGTGATGTCACAGTTTATTATGAAGCGCAGTGATGTCACAGTTTATTATGAAGCGCAGTGATGTCACAGTTTATTATGAAGCGCAGTGATGTCACAGTTTATTATGAAGCGCAGTGATGTCACAGTTTATTATGAAGCGCAGTGATGTCACAGTTTATTATGAAGCACAGTGATGTCACACAGACTACAGAATGTACAACTGTACGTATGATAAAGATGGCGGGATGCTATCGAAACGTCACACATACATGGGGGAATAAAACACTTAGATAATATAGATTAATAGATAGATATGAGATAGATAGATAGATAAGTGTATCCCAATCAGGGGGCCTCTAGCTATTCCAAAATGACAACTCCCAGCATTCCTTTGGCTTTATGAGCATACTGGGAGTTGTAGTTTTGCAACAGCTGGAGGCCCCCTGGTTGGGAAACACTGATCTATCTATCTATCAATCATCTATCTATCTATCCATCCATCTATCTATATCCATCTATCTATTTATGTATCTATCTATCTTTCTATTTATCTATCTATCTCATATCTATCTCAGATAGATGAGAGATAGATAGATAGATGAAAGATAGATAGATATGAGAGATAGATAGATGATATATAGATAGATAGATACATAAATAGATGGATATATAGATAGATATGAGATAGATAGATAGAAAGATAGATAAATAGATGATAGATAGATACTATCTCTATCTATCTATCTAAAACAAATAAAAACGGCACAACCAAAATCCAGAGATTAGAGAGAATTCGGGGTGCCCGCATACTTGGAACCTGGGTCCACTGGTTCCTTAATCCAGACAAAGAACAATATGATGCAGCATAGTCTATGCACATGATGGAATAAACCACCATTTTCTGCAAACTTGTGGCGTGCTGAATCATATTGTTCTTTATCTATCTATCTATCTTTCTATATCCTATCTATATCATTTCAATCTATCTATATCATATCCATCTATCTATCTATATCATATCTATCTATCATCTATCTATCTCATATCTATCTATATATCCATATATTTATGTATCTATTTATCTATATATCATCTATCTATCTATCTATCTCTCATATCTATCTATCTTTCATCTATCTCTCATCTATCTGAGATAGATATGAGATAGATAGATAGATAAATAGAAAGATAGATATATATATATATATATATATATATATATATATATATATATAAATAGATAGATATGAGATAGATAGATATGAGATAGATAGATATGAGCATAGGCGTGCGCAGCCTATTGCATTAGGGTGTGCACCCTAAAGCACAAACTCACGCAGCGCACGCGTGTGTGTGATATATATATACACACCCACTCTTGCTTGCATGCACACATACATAACCATACCTACACTCATAAATATCAATACAAACAAAATGAAAAACTTTATTAAAACTTTTTTGGGATTGGAGGCTTTTTTTTGGATTGGAGGCTCCATTATACATACACTGTACAGCAATCATACCTCCATTATACATACACTGTACAGCAATCATACCTCCATTATACATACACTGTACAGCAATCATACATTCAGTATACATACACTGTGACTGTACAGCAAGCATGCCTCCATTATACATACACTGACTGTACAGCAATCATACATCCATTATACATACACTGTACAGAAATCATACCTCCATTATACATAAACTGTACAGCAATCATACATCCATTATACATACACTGTACAGCAATCATACCTCCATTATACATACACTGTACAGAAATCATACCTCCATTATACATACACTGTACAGAAATCATACATCCATTATACATACACTGTACAGCAAGCATACCTCCATTATACCTACACTGTACAGCAATCATACCTCCATTATACATACACTGTACAGCAATCATACCTCCATTATACATACACTGTACAGCAATCATACCTCCATTATACATACACTGTACAGCAATCATACCTCCATTATACATACACTGTACTGAAATCATACCTCCATTATACATACACTGTGACTGTACAGCAATCATACATCCATTATACATACACTGTACAGCAATCATACATCCATTATACATACACTGTACAGCAATCATGCATTCATTATACATACACTGTACAGAAATCATACATCCATTATACATACACTGTGACTGTACAGCAATCATACATCCATTATACATACACTGTACAGAAATCATACCTCCATTATACATAAACTGTACAGCAATCATACATCCATTATACATACACTGTACAGCAATCATACCTCCATTATACCTACACTGTACAGAAATCATACCTCCATTATACATACACTGTACAGAAATCATACATCCATTATACATACACTGTACAGCAAGCATACCTCCATTATACATACACTGTACAGCAATCATACCTCCATTATACATACACTGTACAGCAATCATACCTCCATTATACATACACTGTACAGCAATCATACCTCCATTATACATACACTGTACAGCAATCATACCTCCATTATACATACACTGTACAGCAATCATACCTCCATTATACATACACTGTACAGAAATCATACCTCCATTATACATACACTGTGACTGTACAGCAATCATACATCCATTATACATACACTGTACAGCAATCATACATCCATTATACATACACTGTACAGCAATCATGCATTCATTATACATACACTGTACAGAAATCATACATCCATTATACATACACTGTGACTGTACAGCAATCATACATCCAATCCATTAATAATGGATTGGATGTATGATTGCTGTACAGTCACAGGCAGTGTATGTATAATGGATGTATGATTTCTGTACAGTGTATGTATAATGAATGCATGATTGCTGTACAGTGTATGTATAATGGATGTATGATTGCTGTACAGTCACAGTGTATGTATAATGGAGGTATGATTTCTGTACAGTGTATGTATAATGGAGGTATGATTGCTGTACAGTGTATGTATAATGGAGGTATGATTGCTGTACAGTGTATGTATAATGGAGGTATGATTGCTGTACAGTGTATGTATAATGGATGTATGATTGCTGTACAGTGTATGTATAATGAATGTATGATTGCTGTACAGTGTATGTATAATGGAGGTATGATTGCTGTACAGTGTATGTATAATGAATGTATGATTGCTGTACAGTGTATGTATAAAGGAGGTATGATTGCTGTACAGTGTATGTATAAAGGAGGTATGATTGCTGTACAGTGTATGTATAATGGAGGTATGATTGCTGTACAGTGTATGTATAATGAATGTATGATTGCTGTACAGTGTATGTATAATGGATGTATGATTGCTGTACAGTGTAAGTATAATGGAGGTATGATTGCTGTACAGTGTAAGTATAATGGAGGTATGATTGCTGTACAGTGTATGTATAATGGATGTATGATTGCTGTACAGTGTATGTATAATGAATGTATGATTGCTGTACAGTGTATGTATAATGGAGGTATGATTGCTGTACAGTGTATGTATAATGAATGTATGATTGCTGTACAGTGTATGTATAATGGAGGTATGATTGCTGTACAGTGTATGTATAAAGGAGGTATGATTGCTGTACAGTGTATGTATAATGGAGGTATGATTGCTGTACAGTGTATGTATAATGAATGTATGATTGCTGTACAGTGTATGTATAATGGAGGTATGATTGCTGTACAGTGTATGTATAATGAATGTATGATTGCTGTACAGTGTATGTATAATGGTGGTAGGATTGCTGTACAGTGTATGTATAATGGATGTATGATTGCTGTACAGTGTATGTATAATGGATGTATGACTGATGTACAGTGTATATATAATGGATGTATGATTGCTGTACAGTGTATGTATAATGGATGTATGATTGCTGTACAGTGTATATATAATGGATGCATGATTGCTGTACAGTGTATGTATAATGGATGTATGATTGCTGTACAGTGTATGTATAATGGATGTATGATTGCTGTACAGTGTATGTATAATGGAGGTATGATTGCTGTACAGTGTATGTATAATGGATGTATGATTGCTGTACAGTGTATGTATAATGGATGTATGACTGATGTACAGTGTATATATAATGGATGTATGATTGCTGTACAGTGTATATATAATGGATGTATGATTGCTGTACAGTGTATGTATAATGGATGTATGATTGCTGTACAGTGTATGTATAATGGATGTATGACTGCTGTACAGTGTATGTATAATGGAGGTATGATTGCTGTACAGTGTATGTATAATGGAGGTATGATTGCTGTACAGTGTATGTATAATGGAGGTATGATTGCTGTACAGTGTATGTATACTGAATGTATGATTGCTGTACAGTGTATGTATAATGGAGGTATGATTGCTGTACAGTGTAAGTATAATGGATGTATGATTGCTGTACAGTGTATATATAATGGAGGTATGATTGCTGTACAGTGTAAGTATAATGGATGTATGATTGCTGTACAGTGTATATATAATGGAGGTATGATTGCTGTACAGTGTATGTATAATGGAGGTATGATTGCTGTACAGTGTATGTATAATGAATGTATGATTGCTGTACAGTGTATGTATAATGGAGGTATGCTTGCTGTACAGTGTATGTATAATGGAGGTATGCTTGCTGTACAGTGTATGTATAATGAATGTATGATTGCTGTACAGTGTATGTATAATGGAGGTATGCTTGCTGTACAGTGTATGTATAATGGCGGTATGATTGCTGTACAGTGTATGTATAATGGATGTATGATTGCTGTACAGTGTATGTATAATGGAGGTATGATTGCTGTACAGTGTATGTATAATGGAGGTATGCTTGCTGTACAGTGTATGTATAATGGAGGTATGATTGCTGTACAGTGTATGTATAATGGAGGTATGCTTGCTGTACAGTGTATGTATAATGGAGGTATGCTTGCTGTACAGTGTATGTATAATGAATGTATGATTGCTGTACAGTCAGTGTATGTATAATGGATGTATGATTGCTGTACAGTGTATGTATAATGGAGGTATGCTTGCTGAACAGTGTATGTATAATGGATGTATGATTGCTGTACAGTGTATGTATAATGGAGGTATGCTTGCTGTACAGTGTATGTATAATGGAGGTATGATTGCTGTACAGTGTATATATAATGGAGGTATGATTGCTGTACAGTGTATGTATAATGGATGTATGATTGCTGTACAGTGTATGTATAATGGACAGGGCCGTCTTTAATTTTGATTGGACCCTGGGCAAGCAATTTTTTTTGGTCCCCCCGGACCCCCACCCCCATCCCACACACACTCGGGATCAGTACAGGATAAGTAATGTAATGTATGTACACAGTGACCTCACCAGCAGAATAGTGAGTACAGCTCTGGAGTATAATACAGGATATAACTCAGGATCAGTACAGGATAAGTAATGTAATGTATGTACACAGTGACCCCACCAGCAGAATAGTGAGTACAGCTCTGGAGTATAATACAGGATATAACTCAGGATCAGTACAGGATACGTACGGGGGAGGGGATTATCAGATTATGCATGTGAGGGGAGGATAATAATTATTATAATCCTCCCCTCACATATATGTAATATCTCCCCCTCACATGTATAATCTGATAACCCCCTCCTCACATGGATAATCCCCTCACATATAATCTGATTATGATATTATATATGTGAGGGGATAACCAGTGTGAGGAGGGGGTTATCAGGTTATACATGTGAGGGGGAGATGTTACATATATGTGAGGGGAGGATTATAATAATCATTATTATCCTCCCCTCACATGTATAATTTCCTCCCTTCTCACATTATATAATAAATCCCCCCCACTCCCACACTATATAATAAATCCCCCCTCACATTATATAATAAATCCCCCCCCCACATTATATAATAAATCCCCCCACACTATATAATAAATCCCCCCTCACATTATATAATAAATCCCCCCTCACATTATATAATAAATCCCCCCACACTATATAATAAATCCCCCCCCACATTATATAATAAATCCCCCCCACTCCCACACTATATAATAAATCCCCCCTCACATTATATAATAAATCCCCCCTCACATTATATAATAAATCCCCCCACACTATATAATAAATCCCCCCTCACATTATATAATAAATCCCCCCACACTATATAATATATCCCCCCTCACATTATATAATAAATCCCCCCACACTATATAATAAATCCCCCCCACACTATATAATAAATCCCCCCTCACATTATATAATAAATCCCCCCTCACATTATATAATAAATCCCCCCCACACTATATAATAAATCCCCCCTCACATTATATAATAAATCCCCCCTCACATTATATAATAAATCCCCTCTCACATTATATAATAAATCCCCCCCACACTATATAATAAATCCCCCCTCACATTATATAATAAATCCCCCCCACACTATATAATAAATCCCCCCTCACATTATATAATAAATCCCCCCACACTATATAATAAATCCCCCCTCACATTATATAATAAATCCCCCCACACTATATAATATATCCCCCCTCACATTATATAATAAATCACCCCCACACTATATAATAAATCCCTCCGCATATTATATAATAAATCCCCCCCACACTATATAATAAATCCCCCTCACATTATATAATAAATCCCCCCCACCCCCAAACTATATAATAAATCCCCCCTCACATTATATAATAAATCCCCCCCACATTATATAATAAATCCCCCCCACCCCCACACTATATAATAAATCCCCCCCACACTATATAATAAATCCCCCCTCACATTATATAATAAATCCCCCCTCACATTATATAATAAATCCCCCCCACACTATATAATAAATCCCCCCTCACATTATATAATAAATCCCCCCACACTATATAATAAATCCCCCCTCACATTATATAATAAATCCCCCCCACCCCCACACTATATAATAAATCCCCCCCACCCCCACACTTTATAATAAATCCCCCCTCACATTATATAATAAATCACCTCCCCACACTATATAATAAATCCCCCCTGACATTATAAAATAAATCCCCCCCACACTATATAATAAATCCCCCCTCACATTATATAATAAATCCCCCCCACCCCCACACTATATAATAAATCCCCCCCACATTATATAATAAATCCCCCCCACCCCCACACTATATAATAAATCCCCCCTCACATTATATAATAAATCCCCTCCCCACACTATATAATAAATCCCCCCTGACACTATATAATAAATCCCCCCCCACACTATATAATAAATCCCCCCTCACATTATATAATAAATCCCCCCCACACTATATAATAAATCCCCCCTCACATTATATAATAAATCCCCCCCTCACATTATATAATAAATCCCCCCTCACACTATATAATAAATCCCCCCTGACATTATATAATAAATCCCCCCTCACATTATATAATAAATCCCCCCTCACACTATAGAATAAATACCCCCACACATTATATAATAAATCCCCCCTCACATTATATAATAAATCCCTCCTCACATTATATAATAAATCCCCCCCACCCCACACTATATAATAAATCCCCCCTCACATTATATAATAAATCCCCCCTGACATTATATAATAAATCCCCCCTCACATTATATAATAAATCCCCCCTCACATTATATAATAAATCCCTCCTCACATTATATAATAAATCCCCCCCACCCCACACTATATAATAAATCCCCCCTCACATTATATAATAAATCCCCCCTCACATTATATAATAAATCCCCCCTCACACTATATAATAAATACCCCCACACATTATATAATAAATCCCCCCTCACATTATATAATAAATCCCTCCTCACATTATATAATAAATCCCCCCCACCCCACACTATATAATAAATCCCCCCTCACATTATATAATAAATCCCCCCTGACATTATATAATAAATCCCCCCTCACATTATATAATAAATCCCCCCTCACATTATATAATAAATCCCTCCTCACATTATATAATAAATCCCCCCCACCCCACACTATATAATAAATCCCCCTCACATTATATAATAAATCCCCCCTCACATTATATAATAAATCCCCCCCACACTATATAATAAATCCCCCCACACTATATAATAAATCCCCCCTCACACTATATAATAAATCCCCCCTCACACTATATAATAAATCCCCCCTCACACTATATAATAAATCCCCCCTCACATTATATAATAAATCCCCCCTCACATTATATAATAAATCCCCCCTCACACTATATAATAAATCCCCCCTCACATTATATAATAAATCCCCCCCACACTATATAATAAATCCCCCTCACATTATATAATAAATCCCCCCCACCCCACACTATATAATAAATCCCCCCTCACATTATATAATAAATCCCCCCTCACATTATATAATAAATCCCCCCTCACATTATATAATAAATCCCCCCTCACATTATATAATAAATCCCCCCTCACATTATATAATAAATCCCCCCTCACATTATATAATAAATCCCCCCTCACATTATATAATAAATCCCCCCTCACATTATATAATAAATCCCCCCTCACATTATATAATAAATCCCCCCTCACATTATATAATAAATCCCCCCTCACATTATATAATAAATCCCCCCTCACATTATATAATAAATCCCCCCTCACATTATATAATAAATCCCCCCTCACACTATATAATAAATCCCCCCTCACACTATATAATAAATCCCCCCTCACACTATATAATAAATCCCCCCCACCCCACACTATATAATAAATCCCCCCTCACATTATATAATAAATCCCCCCTCACATTATATAATAAATCCCCCCTCACATTATATAATAAATCCCCGCCACCCCACACTATATAATAAATCCCCCCTCACATTATATAATAAATCCCCCCTCACACTATATAATAAATCCCCCCTCACATTATATAATAAATCCCCCCTCACACTATATAATAAATCCCCCCTCACATTATATAATAAATCCCCCCTCACATTATATAATAAATCCCCCCTCACATTATATAATAAATCCCCCCTCACATTATATAATAAATCCCCCTCACATTATATAATAAATCCCCCCACACTATATAATAAATCCCCCCTCACATTATATAATAAATCCCCCCTCACATTATATAATAAATCCCCCCTCACATTATATAATAAATCCCCCCCCACACTATATAATAAATCCCCCCTCACATTATATAATAAATCCCCCCACACTATATAATAAATCCCCCCTCACATTATATAATAAATCCCCCCTCACATTATATAATAAATCCCCCCTCACATTATATAATAAATCCCCCCTCACATTATATAATAAATCCCCCCTCACATTATATAATAAATCCCCCCCTCACATTATATAATAAATCCCCCCTCACACTATATAATAAATCCCCCCTCACACTATATAATAAATCCCCCCTCACATTATATAATAAATCCCCCCTCACATTATATAATAAATCCCCCCACACATTATATAATAAATCCCCCCTCACATTATATAATAAATCCCCCCCACACTATATAATAAATCCCCCCTCACATTATATAATAAATCCCCCCTCACATTATATAATAAATCCCCCCTCACATTATATAATAAATCCCCCCTCACATTATATAATAAATCCCCCCTCACATTATATAATAAATACCCCCACACACACACATTATACATACTCACATATCCGGCGGTGGGTCCCCTATTGCGGCCTGGATCCTGGAAGCGGCCGTGTGGGGACTGAGAGGAGCGGGAGACTCTCTCTGCTCCGCTCCTCTCTATGATGCCGCCCGTGACGTCGTACGTCACCTCACGTGACCATCTCCCAGACAGCCATTGCGGTACTGGCTGCCTGGGGATGAGTGACGGTGGCGGCGAACATAAAAAGGTAGCGTGCGGCGCAATACCCGCCCCCGCCCCCCCCCCCGGGCCCCCTCCCACTAACATTTTGGCCGGGCCCCTGACGCCTGGCCCGCCAGCCTTTACCAGCTTTATCAGGGCCCATGGGGCATAAGGGGCGAGCTGCTTTTGGGCCCCCAGGAATTACAGGGCCCGGGGCAGCTGCTGCTTTTGCTCCACGGCCGCGGTGATTAGGGTGTGTCTGGGCACAACCGGCACACCCTGTGCGCACGCCTATGGATATGAGATAGATATGAGAGATAAATAGATATGAGATAGATACATAAATAGATAGATAGATAGATATGAGATAGATACATAAATAGATAGATAAATAGATATGAGATAGATACATAGATAGATAGATAGATAGATATGAGATAGATACATAGATAGATAGATAGATATGAGATAGATAGATATGAGATAGATATGAGAGATAAATAGATATGAGATAGATACATAAATAGATAGATATGAGATAGATAGATATGAGATAGATACATAGATAGATAGATATGAGATAGATATGAGAGATAAATAGATATGAGATAGATACATAAATAGATAGATATGAGATAGATAGATATGAGATAGATACATAAATAGATAGATATGAGATAGATAGATATGAGATAGATATGAGAGATAAATAAATAGATAGATAGATACATAAATAGATAGATAGATATGAGATAGAAATGAGAGATAAATAGATATGAGATAGATACATAAATAGATAGATATGAGATAGATAGATATGAGATAGATACATAAATAGATAGATATGAGATAGATAAATATGAGATAGATATGAGAGATAAATAGATATGAGATAGATAGATACATAAATAGATAGATATGAGATAGATAGATAAATAGAAAGATAGATATATATATATATATATATATAAATAGATAGGTATGAGATAGATAGATATGAGATAGATAGATACATAAATAGATAGATAGAAAGATATGAGATAGATAGATATGAGATAGATAGATATGAGATAGATATGAGAGATAAATAGATATGAGATAGATAGATACATAAATAGATAGATAGAAGAAGAACAGCACAGCCAATGGAAGAAAAAATATCGTAGGGGGGTGCACGCAGCTCCTGGATCCTTGGTTAGGGGATCATCTTTCAAACAGAAGAAAAAATCTTGTCCACAGCACCAAAGTTCATGAAAAAATGTGTTTTATTCCATAAAAGGTGTCAGTATAACAGCGCTGTTGTATTGACACCTTTTATGGAATAAAACACACATTTTTTCATGAACTTTGGTGCTGTGGACAAGATTTTTTCTTCTACATAAATAGATAGATAGATAGATAGATATGAGATAGATAGATATGAGATAGATATGAGAAAGATAGATAGATATGAGATAGATAGATATGAGATAGATAGATATGAGATAGATAGATATGAGAAAGATAGATAGATATGAGATAGATAGGAGATAGATAGATAGATAGATAGATAGATAGATAGATATGAGATAGATAGATATGAGAAAGATAGATAGATATGAGATAGATAGGAGATAGATAGATAGATAGATAGATATGAGATAGATAGGAGATAGATAGATAGATAGATAGATAGATAGGAGATAGATAGATAGATATGAGATAGATAGATATGAGATAGATAGGAGATAGATAGATAGATAGATATGAGATAGATAGGATATAGATAGATAGGAGATAGATAGATAGATAGATAGATAGATAGATATGAGATAGATAGGAGATAGATAGATATGATATAGATAGATATGAGAAAGATAGATAGATAGATAGATATGAGATACATAGATATGAGATAGATAGATAGGAGATAGATAGATATGAGAAAGATAGATATGAGATAGATAGGAGGTAGATAGATAGATAGATATGAGATACATAGATAGGAGATAGATAGATAGATATGAGATAGATAGATATGAGAAAGATAGATAGATAGGAGATAGATAGATAGATAGGAGATAGATAGATAGATATGAGATAGATAGGAGATAGATAGATAGATATGAGATAGATAGGAGATAGATAGATAGATAGATGATAGATAGATATGAGATAGATAGATATGAGAAAGATAGATAGATATGAGATAGATATGAGATAGATAGATAGATATGAGATAGATGGATATATAGATAGATAATAGATAGATGATTGATAGATAGATCCGTGTTTCCCAACTAGGGGGGCCTCCAGCTGTTGCAAAACTACAACTCCCAGTATGCTCATAAAGCCAAAGGAATGCTGGGAGTTGTAGTTTTGCAACAGCTGGAGGCCCCCTGGTTGGGAAACTGATCTATCTATATCATATCCATCTATCTCCTATCTAATCTATCATCTATCTGTCTATATCATATCTATCATCTATCTATCTATATCATATCTATGTATCTATCATCTATCTATCCATCTATTTATGTATCTTTCTATATATCATCTCTCTATCTATATATCATCTATCTATCTCATATCTATCTATCTATCTATATATCTTCTATCTACCTATCTCATATCTATCTCATATCTATCTATCTATATATCTTCTATCTACCTATCTATCTCTCATATCTATCTATCTTTGATCTATCTATTTCTGATCTATCTATCTCTCATCTATCTGAGTTAGATAGATAGATATGAGAAAAATAGATAGATAGATATGAGATAGATAGATAGATATGAGAAAGATAGATAGATAGACAGATAGATGCATGGATGGATGGATGGATGGATATGAGATAGATAGGAGATAGATAGATAGATATGAGATAGATAGGAGATAGATAGATAGATAGATAGGAGATAGACAGATAGATAGATAGATAGATATGAGATAGATAGATAGATAGATATGAGATAGATAGATATGAGATAGATAGATATGAGATAGATAGATATGAGAAAGATAGATATGAGAAAGATAGATAGATATGAGATAGATAGATATGAGATAGATGGATATATATATAGATAATAGATAGATGATTGATAGATAGATCCGTGTTTCCCAACTAGGGGGGCACCCAGCTGTTGCAAAACTACAACTCCCAGTATGCTCATAAAGCCAAAGGAATGCTGGGAGTTGTAGTTTTGCAACAGCTGGAGGCCCCCTGGTTGGGAAACTGATCTATCTATATCATATCCATCTATCTCCTATCTATCTATCTAATCTATCATCTATCTGTCTATATCATATCTATCATCTATCTATATCATATCTATGTATCTATCATCTATCTATCTGTCTATATCATATCTATCATCTATCTATCTATATCATATCTATCTATCTATCATCTATCTATCCATCTATTTATGTATCTTTCTATATATCATCTCTCTATCTATATATCATCTATCTATCTCATATCTATCTATCTATCTATCTATCTATCTATATATCTTCTATCTACCTATCTCATATCTATCTCATATCTATCTATCTATCTATATATCTTCTATCTACCTATCTATCTCTCATATCTATCTATCTTTGATCTATCTATTTCTCATCTATCTATCTCTCATCTATCTGAGTTAGATAGATAGATATGAGAAAAATAGATAGATAGATATGAGATAGATAGATAGATAGATATGAGATAGATAGATAGATATGAGAGATAGATAGATAGATAGACAGATAGATGCATGGATGGATGGATGGATGGATATGAGATAGATAGATAGATGATAGATAGGAGATTGATAGATAGGAGATAGATAGATAAATAGATCAGTGTTTCCCAACCTGAGGGCCTCCAGCTGTTGCAAAACTACAACTCCCAGTATGCTCATAAAGCCAAAAGAATGCTGGGAGTTGTAGTTTTGCAACAGCTGGAGGCCCCCTGGTTGGGAAACTGATCTATCTATATCATATCCATCTATCTCCTATCTATCTATCTATCTAATCTATCATCTATCTATCTGTCTATATCATATCTATCATCTATCTATATCATATCTATGTATCTATCATCTATCTATCGATCTGTCTATCTATCATCTATCTATCCATTTATTTATGTATCTTTCTATATATCATCTCTCTATCTATATATCATCTATCTATCTCATATCTATCTCATATCTATCTATCTATATATCATCTATCTACCTATCTATCTCTCATATCTATCTATCTTTGATCTATCTATTTCTGATCTATCTATCTCTCATCTATCTGAGTTAGATAGATAGATATGAGAAAGATAGATAGATAGATAGATAGATAGATATGAGATAGATAGATAGATAGATAGACATGAGAAATATAGATAGACAGATAGATGCATGGATGGATGGATATGAGATAGATAGATAGATAGATAGATAGATGATTGATAGATAGATAGATAGATAGGAGATAGATAGATAGATAGATAGGAGATAGATAGATAGATAGATAGATAGATAGATAGGAGATTGATAGATAGATAAATAGATCAGTGTTTCCCAACCTGAGGGCCTCCAGCTGTTGCAAAACTACAACTCCCAGTATGCTCATAAAGCCAAAGGAATGCTGGGAGTTGTAGTTTTGCAACAGCTGGAGGCCCCCTGGTTGGGAAACACTGAACTACCTCCCACTGTCTCCCGAACTACAACTTTCTCCCTCTCCCCCAAGCAAGTTACTTACTTTAAAAGGGCAGCATGAGCAGTGGGCAGGTAAGTCTTCATACTGGTGGTGTCCGGGCCTGTATACACACAGCGGGCCTGCTCCACAAGGTCCAGTATACAGGAGAGAGGGGGAGGAGCTTCCTGTCTGCTCTTCCCAGTCTGCATAGCGCGGCCCCTGCGTGGTGACAGGGCTGCAGGCTGAAGGTTTATATAAAAAAGATGGCTCCGGGGGGGCGGGGGCTCGGGCCCCTTACGGGTGAACTAGCTGTACCCCCTGATAGCCATGAGAGCTGCTAGTGACCTACTGCTGCTAGGGGGGGCACAAGGGGGGGCCAATCATGATGTAGGGGGGGCCGTGTCCCCCTCTGCCCCCCCCCCTAGAGACGCCACTGAGAAGACCTGCTGTTACTACTTTGTAAGAGAGGGCACTTTGGTTTTCTTTTATTGCAATTTAAGTTGTTAGTTAATGAAAAATAATAAATATTGTTTTATATATAACTACAGTTAAGGGGAATGTTTTATCAGTTATTCTGCCTAAACATCGGGCAGCATAAAACTGGTGCAGACATCACGATCCCAGGACACCAGGAAAAACACTGAGACACTCGGTCATTCAGAGTCATCTTAGATTGAAAATCCTGCTGAAACCCCGGAAATGAGTCCCTGGGGCTGGTCCCAGCGGGGCGGGTGACGCATCTCTCCCTATGCCAATGGTTTCCAAACTGTGGACCTCCAGCTGTTGCTTAACTAAAACTCCCAGCAAAACTACAACTCCCAGCATGCCCAGACCTTTTTTGGAACAACTAGCAGTCCACAGTTTGTAGTCCTAGTCCCTATACAGTTACATTCCTGGCTTCTGCACTACTACTGGAATTGTGTTCCTGGTATCTGGCACTTCCGGGTCAGGTGACGTCATATAACTAGCCATCCAATCAGAGGCTGAGGCTGGACATTGCTTCGGCCCATAACTGAATGAGCAGCTGTGTAACGTCACCTAACCCAGAAGCGCTGGACACTGGGAACTGAATTTCGTGATTCTGGCGGTAGCGCAAGAGCAAGGAAGAGAGGGTTTTTTTATACTGTCTTCCCCAAGCGTTAATACCACATTTCTGCCACAACATAGCTTTCTTATGGAGGCCTGGCAAATCAAATGTCAGGCTTCCCTGTCCCTTCCCTGCTGCCGGCGGCTGCCACAATGACACAATGCTGTGGGGCTGGTATGATCATTTTTTCAGGGTTGGTTTTTAGCCCCAGTTCTGCCCTGGGTGGAGAGAGATATATCTAGCTAAGGCTGCATTCACACCACAATTGTTACAAACCGGATCTGGCTGGGAGATGTGAAAACCAGGCGCTCCCGTATCTCAGCCGGACCCGGACCACATCTCGTTTGAAGGAGCCGACCGGAGTCAGATAATGACTCCAGTCGGCTCAGTTTTGCCCCGTATCCAGATTTGTGACCGTACTTAAAACTGTAGTATACCACGGTTTTAAGTCTGGTCACAAAACCGGATATGGGGCAAAAATAAGCCGACCGGAGTCACTATTTCACTCCGGTCGGCTCATTCAAATGAGATGAGATGGGGGCCGGGTCCGGCTGAGATACGGGAGTGCCTGGTTTTCACATATCCCTATCGGATCCGGTCCCGTATGTAACAATCGTGGGGTGAATACAGCCTAATGTGGAATGGAGGTAGAAGTGGGAAGAAGCCTGCCTACCTACCTAATATATTAAGGCTGAACATTTACTTAGCTAAGAAGGGGAGAGGGAAGGGGGGCACCTTTGTAGTGTTGGTATCTATCTGTATATGATCACTGTATGGAGTTAACCTTGGTCTTTGCCTAGTGGATTTTTTTCAGTAGCAGTGCGGGGATATTAGTCATTCTGCGGTGATACTGGTCATGATGTGGCGATATTACTTGTCCCTTGTATACTGATATTGATAATTTCAATGTCAGTTCACAGGATTTGGTCAGTAACAGTATGACGGTAATATGTATGGGCATAATATTCCTCCTTGTATACTGGTAATATTGGTTTCAGTATACAGGATTTGGCTAGTAACAGTATGATGGTAATATGTATGGGGATAATATTCCTCTTTGTATACTGGTATTATTGGTAATATTACTCTCAACATACAGGATTTGGTCAGTAACAGTATCATGGTAATATGTATGGTGATAATTTTCCTCCTTGTATACTGGCATTATTGTTAATATTGCTATCAATATACCGGATTTTCACATATAGCCTTTTTAAAACATTGCTGCCATTTTTCATTATAAGCAGGGCCGGTGTTATGGCGGGGCAAACCAGGCAATTGCCTAGGGCCCCCATCCCCCAGGGGTCCTGCCGTCTGCTCAGTAGGGGGGGGGGGGGCAACTGTTATAAAGTGGCCGCAGCGTTGACTTCTTGTTAAAGATTAGCAGGGGGGCCACTTTAAAACAGTGATCAGCTCCGGGCCCCGTGCCCGTAGGGGGGCCCCGTCACATTCGGGACATCCCTGTGTCCCGAAAAATCTTTTCAGGCCACAAGGATGCCCCGTTTACTTCATAGCGGCCCCGCGTTAACTTTAAAAACACTGGGGCCGTTGGGAGGAAGCGCACGCAGTGACGGCACTGAAGTCACGTGCGTGCGCCCATAGCAACAGTACAGCAGAGCGCAGCTGTGAGGAGGACGTGCGGGTATGGTAAGTGACCTGCGGTCATCTTCAGTGTTCCGACCGCTGCTCCCGCGATGGCCCATAGGCCATAGCAGTAGATCGTGACCGGGATGGCCCATAGGCCATAGCAGTAGATCGTGATCCAGGAGCGGTGGTCGGAATACTCAAGTGGGGCAGTAAACAGGCATACAGCCTCCAGCCATACATTGTATATGGCTGAAGGCTGTATGTCTGTAGGGGAACATTAGTTGTACTATAATTCCACCACATTTGGTGCAGTATAGTTCCCCCACATTAAGTGCAGTCACTTAATGTGGGGATCTATACTGCACCAAATGTGGTGGAATTATAGTGCACCTAATGTGGGGGAACTATACTGAACCTAATGTGGGGAATTATACTGCACCTAATGTGGGGGAACTATACTGCACCTAATGTGGGGAATTATACTGCACCTAATGTGAGGGAACTACTGTATACTGCACCTAATGTGGGGGAACTATACTGCACCTAATGTGGGGGAACTACTGTATACTGCACCTAATGTGGGGAAACTACTGTACTTCACCTAATGTGGGGAACTACTGTATACTGCACCTAATGTGGGGAACTACTGTATACTGCACTTAATGTGGGAGGACTACTGTATACTGCACCTAATGTGGGGCAACTACTGTATACTGCACCTAATGTGGGGAAACTACTGTACTTCACCTAATGTGGGGAACTACTGTATACTGCACCTAATGTGGGGGGACTACTGTATACTGCACCTAATGTGGGGGGGACTACTGTATACTGCACCTAATGTGGGGGGACTACTGTATACTGCACCTAATGTGGGGGGACTACTGTATACTGCACCTAATGTGGGGGGACTACTGTATACTGCACCTAATGTGGGGGGATTACTGTATACTGCACCTAATGTGGGGGGACTATTGTATACTGCACCTAATGTGGGAAACTACTGTATACTGCACCTAATGTGGGGAACTACTGTATACTGCAGCTAATGTGGAGGGACTAATGTATACTGCACCTAATGTGGAGGGACTACTGTATACTGCACCTAATGTGGGAGACTATACTGCACCTAATGTGGGAGACTATACTGCACCTAATGTGGGGAACTATACTGCACCTAATGTGGGGAACTATACTGCACCTAATGTGGGGAACTATACTGCCAACCTAATGTGGGGGAACTATACTGCCAACCTAATGTGGGGGAACTATACTGCACCTAATGTGAGGGAATTATACTGCACCTAATGTGGGGGAACTATACTGCACCTAATGTGGGGGAACTATACTGCACCTAATGTGGGGGAACTATACTGCACCTAATGTGGGGGAACTATATTGCACCTAATGTGGGGGAACTATACTGCACCTAATGTGGGGTAACTATACTGCACCTAATGTGGGGGAACTATACTGCACCTAATGTGGGGGAACTATACTGCACCTAATGTGGGGGAACTACACTGCACCTAATGTGGGGGAACTACACTGCACCTAATGTGGGGGAACTACACTGCACCTAATGTGGGGGAACTACACTGCACCTAATGTGGGGGAACTACACTGCACCTAATGTGGGGGAACTACACTGCACCTAATGTGGGGGAACTACACTGCACCTAATGTGGGGGAACTATACTGTACCTAATGTGGGGAACTATACTGCACCTAATGTGGGGGAACTACTGTATACTGCACCTAATGTGGGGGAACTACTGTATACTGCACCTAATGTGGTGAACTACTGTATACTGCACCTAATGGTGGGGAATTATACTGCACCTAATGCGGGGGAATTACTGTATACTGCACCTAATGTGGGGGAACTACTGTATACTGCACCTAATGTGGGGGAACTACTGCATACTGCACCTAATGTGGGGAATTATACTGCACCTAATGTGGGGGAACTACTGTATACTGCACCTAATGTGGGGGAACTTCTGTATACTGCACCTAATGTGGGGAACTACTGTATACTGCTCCTAATGTGGGGGGACTACTGTATACTGCACCTAATGTGGGGGGACTACTGTATACTGCACCTAATGTGGGGGGACTACTGTATACTGCACCTAATGTGGGGGGATTACTGTATACTGCACCTAATGTGGGGGGATTACTGTATACTGCACCTAATGTGGGGGGGATTACTGTATACTGCACCTAATGTGGGGGGACTACTGTATACTGCACCTAATGTGGGGAACTACTGTATACTGCACCTAATGTGGGGAACTACTGAATACTGCACCTAATGTGGGGGGACTACTGTATACTGCACCTAATGTGGGGGGACTACTGTATACTGCACCTAATGTGGGGGGATTACTGTATACTGCACCTAATGTGGGGGGATTACTGTATACTGCACCTAATGTGGGGGGACTACTGTATACTGCACCTAATGTGGGGAACTACTGTATACTGTACCTAATGTGGGGAACTACTGTATACTGCACCTAATGTGGAGGGACTATACTGCACCTAATGTGGGGAACTATTTTGCACCTAATGTGGGGAACTTTACTGCCAACCTAATGTGGGGGAACTATACTGCCAACCTAATGTGGGGGAACTATACTGCACCTAATGTGGAGAACTATACTGCACCTAATGTGGAGAACTATACTGCACCTAATGTGGAGAGCTATACTGCACCTAATGTGGGGGAACTATACTGCACCTAATGTGGGGGAACTACACTGCACCTAATGTGGGGGAACTACACTGCACCTAATGTGGGGGAACTATACTGCACCTAATGTGGAGATCTATACTGCACCTAATGTGGGGGAACTATACTGCACCTAATGTGGGGAACTATACTGCACCTAATGTGGGGGAACTACACTGCACCTAATGTGGGGGAACTACTGTATACTGCACCTAATGTGGGAGAACTACTGTATACTGCCCTAATGTGGGGAACTACTGTATACTGCACCTAATGGGGGGAATTATACTGCACCTAATGCGGGGGAACTACTGTATACTGCAACTAATGTGGGGGAACTACTGTATACTGCACCTAATGTGGGGGAACTACTGTATACTGCACCTAATGTGGGGAATTATACTGCACCTCATGTGGGGGAACTACTGTATACTGCACCTAATGTGGGGAATTATACTGCACCTAATGTGGGGAACTATACTGACAACCTAATGTGGGGGAACTACTGCCAACCTAATGTGGGGGAACTATACTGCCAACCTAATGTGGGGGAACTATACTGCCAACCTAATGTGGGGGAACTATACTGCACCTAATGTGGAGAACTATACTGCACCTAATGTGGAGAACTATACTGCACCTAATGTGGGGAGCTATACTGCACCTAATGTGGAGAGCTATACTGCACCTAATGTGGAGAGCTATACTGCTCCTAATGTGGGGGACTATACTGCACCAATGTGTGGGACTATACTGCACCTAATGTGGGGAACTATACTGCACCTAATGTGGGGGACTATCAGGGCCGTTTGAAGTAATTTGGGGGCCCCAAGCAAAATGGACATGGAGGCCCCCCCCTCCATAGTAACGCCGACCCTTGAATTCTGGGAGCGCAACGTGAGCGAACGTCAATACGACGCACATTAGGTGCAGCAGTGTTCCCCCTACATTAGGTGCAGCAGAGATCCCCCACATTAGGTAGGCAGTCTTCCCCCCACATTAGGTAGGCAGTGTTTCCCCCACATTAGGTGCAGCAGTGTTCCCTACCCATACCCGCTGTCCAGACCCCCCCCCGGGCCATTTTTTTGGTGGGGGTTTGACTGCTGAGACCCCCACCGATCACCTCGGTTAAAATGGTTCTCCAGCTGTTGGAAAGCTAAAACTCCCATCATTCTGGAGAGCCTCTGGCAATGGGAGTTGTAGTTTTGTAACAGCTGAAGAGCCACAGATTGGACACAGTTTTACCCATCATCACTGCAGAACTTACAAGTGACTACAGCTCTGATGGGACAGTCAGGAGAATACACAATGATAGTGACCTGAGTGACTTCTTCTGACTTGAGTGATATCTTCTCTGTTATCTTTTCTTCTTCATCTGGTCCAGAGACCAGGTCTTCCTCCAGCTCCATCTTCTCTGCAGAGTCTGACATCCAGGCATCATTGGCTCCTCACTGTCAGCAGATCCTCATCCTCTGCATGAAGACAGTAATCATTATAACCTTGCCAGAAAGTGTACTCTAAATAATATACTGCCCCACACTGTACCCTGAAGATAATGCTGCCTCACACTGTACCTTGAATATAATACTGCCACACACTGTACCCTGAATATAATGCTGCCTCACACTGTACCTTGAATATAATACTGCCACACACTGTACCCTGAATATAATGCTGCCACACACTGTACCCTGACTATAATGCTGCCACACACTGTACCCTGACTATAATTCTGCCACACACTGTACCCTGAATATAATACTGCCACACTGTACCCTGAATATAATGCTTCCACACACTGTACCCCTGAATATAATACTGCCCCACACTGTACCCTGAATATAATCCTGCCACACATTGTACCCCCTGAATATAATACTGCCACACTGTACCCTGAATATAATGCTGCCACACACTGTACCCTGAATATAATGCTGCCTCACACTGTACCCTGAATATTATACTGCCACACACTGTACCCTGAATATTATGCTGCCACACACTGTACCCTGACTATAATTCTGCCACACACTGTACCCTGACTATAACACTGCCCCACACTGTACCCTGAAGATAATGCTGCCTCACACTGTACCTTGAATATAATACTGCCACACACTGTACCCTGAATATAATGCTGCCACACACTGTACCCTGACTATAATGCTGCCACACACTGTACCCTGACTATAATGCTGCCACACACTGTACCCTGACTATAATTCTGCCACACACTGTACCCTGAATATAATGCTGCCACACACTGTACCCTGAATATAATGCTGCTCCACACTGTATCCACTGAATATAATGCTTCCACACACTGTACCCTGAAAATAATACTGCCACACACTGTACCCTGAAAATAATACTGCCACACACTGTACCCTGAAAATAATACTGCCACACACTGTACCTTGAAAATAATACTGCCACACACTGTACCCTGAATATAATGCTTCCACACACTGTACCCCTGAATATAATACTGCCACACACTGTACCCCTGAATATAATGCTGCCACACACTGTACCCTGAATATAATGCTGCTCCACACTGCATCCACTGAATACAATACTGCCACACATGCATACACATCATATATACATATACCTCTCCTCATTATTACTATAACTCCCCCCCCCCCCCCCACCTCTCCTCATCACTATTATAACCGGGGGGGGGGGGGATGAGGAGAGGTGCAGGGGGGGGGGCACCTCTCATGACCCCCATAACACCCCCCTGCATCTCTCATGACCCCCATAACACCCCTCCTGCATCTCTCATGACCCCCCATAACACCCCACTGCATCTCTCATGATCCCCATAACACTCCCCTGCATCTCTCATGACCCCCATAACACCCCACTGCATCTCTCATGATCCCCATAACACCCCCCTGCATCTCTCATGACCCCCATAACACCCCCTGCATCTCTCATTATCCCCATAACACCCCCCTGAATCTCTCATGACCCCCATAACACCCCACTGCATCTCTCATGATCCCCATAACACCCCCTGCATCTCTCATGACCCCCATAACACCCCCTGCATCTCTCATGACCCCCATAACACCCCCTGCATCTCTCATGACCCCCATAACACCCCCCTGCATCTCTCATGAACCCCATAACACCCCTCCTGCATCTCTCATGACCCCCATAACACCCCTCCTGCATCTCTCATGACCCCCATAACACCCCTCCTGCATCTCTCATGACCCCCATAACACCCCTCCTGCATCTCTCATGACCCCCATAACACCCCTCCTGCATCTCTCATGACCCCCATAACACCCCCTGCATCTCTCATGACCCCCATAACACCCCCTGCATCTCTCATGACCCCCATAACACCCCCTGCATCTCTCATGACCCCCATAACACTCCACTGCATCTCTCATGATCCCCATAACACCCCCCTGCATCTCTCATGACCCCCATAACACCCCACTGCATCTCTCATGACCCCCATAACACCTCTCCTGCATCTCTCATGACCCCCATAACACCCCCTGCATCTCTCATGACCCCTATAACACCCCCTGCATCTCTCATGATCCCCATAACACCCCCTTGCATCTCTCACGATCCCCATAACACCCCGCCTGCATCTCTCATGACCCCCATAACACCCCTCCTGCATCTCTCATGACCCCCATAACACTCCACTGCATCTCTCATGATCCCCATAACACCCCCCTGCATCTCTCATGACCCCCATAACACCCCACTGCATCTCTCATGACCCCCATAACACCTCTCCTGCATCTCTCATGACCCCCATAACACCCCCCTGCATCTCTCATGATCCCCATAACACCCCCCTGCATCTCTCATGACCCCCATAACACCCCTCGTGCATCTCTCATGACCCCCATAACACCCCTCCTGCATCTCTCATGACCCCCATAACACCCCTCCTGCATCTCTCACGATCCCCATAACAACCCTCCTGCATCTCTCATGACCCCCATAACACCCCTCCTGCATCTCTCATGACCCCCATAACACTCCCTATATCTATCATGACCCCCATAACACCCCTCCTGCATCTCTCATGACCCCCATAACACCACCCCTGCATCTCTCATGACCCCCATAACACCCCACTGCATCTCTCATGACCCCATAACACCCCTCCTGCATCTCTCATGACCCCATAACACCCTCCTGCATCTCTCATGACCCCCATAACACCCCCCCTGCATCTCTCATGATCCCCATAACACCCCCCTGCATCTCTCATGACCCCCATAACACCCCCCTGCATCTCTCATGACCCCCATAACACCCCCCTGCATCTCTCATGACCCCCATAACACCCCTCCTGCATCTCTCATGACCCCCATAACACCCCTCCTGCATCTCTCATGACCCCATAACACCCCCTGCATCTCTCATGATCCCCATAACACCCCCTGCATCTCTCATGACCCCCATAACACCCCTCCTGCATCTCTCATGACCCCCATAACACCCCCCCTGCATCTCTCATGACCCCCATAACACCCCCCTGCATCTCTCATGACCCCCATAACACCCTCCTGCATCTCTCATGACCCCCATAACACCCCTCCTGCATCTCTCATGACCCCCATAACACCCCTCCTGCATCTCTCATGACCCCATAACACCCCCCCTGCATCTCTCATGATCCCCATAACACCCCTCCTGCATCTCTCATGACCCCCATAACACCCCTCCTGCATCTCTCATGACCCCCATAACACCCCCTGCATCTCTCATGACCCCCATAACACCCCCTGCATCTCTCATGACCCCCATAACACCCCCTGCATCTCTCATGACCCCCATAACACTCCACTGCATCTCTCATGACCCCCATAACACCCCTCCTGCATCTCTCATGACCCCCATAACACCCCTCCTGCATCTCTCATGACCCCATAACACCCCCCCTGCATCTCTCATGATCCCCATAACACCCCTCCTGCATCTCCCATGACCCCCATGACACCCCCCCCCCCCCCCACACACACACACAAACACCTCTCATCACCATTGCAGTCCCCTGACAACCATACAATCCCCCGGGCCCCCCGCGCCAGTTTACTTACCCTGCCGGGGATCGTTGCAGAGGCGGGAGTCTGCTGCTGCTCCTGTCACTGCACGGAGGATGCTGGAGGTTCCCGCGGGGACGCAAGCAGGGACAGGTCAGGTGATTGGCGTAGACGTGCGTGCCTGCGCGGGGCACGTGACGTCTCTACTCCAATCATCCCCTGACCTGTCCGGTGCCGGCCCTGCTTTGTTTCTTAAGGGGCCCGCGCCCCTCAAAAATGTAATTTTGGTGAAATGTGCGGGCCCCCCGAAGTGTCCCGTCGCTACAGGACGGGCAAGCACCGGCTCTGCTCGGGGCCCCCCAGCCAGCTCGGGGCCCCAAGCAATTGCTTGGTTTGCCGGTCCGGTAGCGACGGGCCTGGGGACTATACTGCACCAATGTGTGGGACTATACTGCACCTAATGTGGGGAACTATACTGCACCTAATGTGGGGAACTATACTGCACCTAATGCGGGGGAACTATACTGCACCTAATGTGGGGAACTATACTGCACCTAATGTGGGGAACTATACTGCACCTAATGTGGGGAGAACTATACTGCACCTAATGTGGAGGGAACTATACTGCACCTAATGTGGGGAACTATACTGCACCTAATGTGGGGAATTATACTGCACCTAATGTGGGGAGAACTATACTGCACCTAATGTGGGGAGAACTATACTGCACCTAATGTGGGGGAACTATACTGCACCTAATGTGGGGAACTATACTGCACCTAATGTGGGGGAACTATACTGCACCTAATGTGGGGGAACTATACTGCACCTAATGTGGAGGGAACTATACTGCACCTAATGTGGAGGGAACTATACTGCACCTAATGTGGGGGAACTATACTGCACCTAATGTGGAGGGAACTATACTGCACCTAATGTGGGGAACTATACTGCACCAATGTGGGGAGAACTATACTGCACCTAATGTGGGGGATCTATACTGCACCTAATGTGGGGAACTATACTGCACCTAATGTGGGGGACTATACTGCACCTAATGTGGGGAGAACTATACTGCACCTAATGTGGAGGGAACTATACTGCACCTAATGTGGGGAACTATACTGCACCAATGTGTGGGACTATACTGCACCTAATGTGGGGAACTATACTGCACCAATGTGGGGAGAACTATACTGCACCTAATGTGGGGGATCTATACTGCACCTAATGTGGGGGAACTATACTGCACCTAATGTGGGGAGAACTATACTGCACCTAATGTGGAGGGAACTATACTGCACCTAATGTGGGGAGAACTATACTGCACCTAATGTGGGGAACTATACTGCACCTAATGTGGGGGAACTATACTGCACCTAATGTGGGGAGAACTATACTGCACCAATGTGTGGGACTACACTGCACCTAATGTGGGGGAACTATACTGCACCTAATGTGGGGAGAACTATACTGCACCTAATGTGGGGAGAACTATACTGCACCTAATATGGGGAGAACTATACTGCACCTAATGTGGGGGAACTATACTGCACCTAATGTGAGGAACTATACTGCCAACCTAATGTGGGGAGCTATACTGCACCTAATGTGGAGGGAACTGTACTGCACCTAATGTGGAGAGCTATACTGTACCTAATGTGGGGAACTATACTGCACCTAATGTGGGGGCACTATACTGCACCTAATGAGGGGGGGGACTATATACTGCACCTAATGTGGGGGAACTATACTGTCAACCTAATGTGGGGAGCTATACTGTACCTAATGAGGGGGGGGGGGAGGACTATATATTGCACCTAATGTGGGGGAACTATACTGCCAAGCTAATGTGGGGATCTATACTGCACCTAATGTGGAGGGAACTGTACTGCACCTAATGTGGAGAGCTATACTGCAACTAATGTGGAGAACTATACTGCACCTAATGTGGAGAACTATACTGCACCTAATGTGGGGAGAACTATACTGCACCTAATGTGGGGAGAACTATACTGCACCTAATGTGGGGAGAACTATACTGCACCTAATGTGGGGAGAACTATACTGCACCTAATGTGGGGAGAACTATACTGCACCTAATGTGGGGGACTATACTGCACCTAATGTGGGGAGAACTATACTGCACCTAATGTGGGGGAACTATACTGTACCTAATATGGGGAGAACTATACTGCACCTGAAGTGGGGGAACTATACAGCCAACCTAATGTGGGGGAACTATACTGCACCTAATGAGGGGGGGATTATATACTGCACCTAATGTGGGGGAACTATACTGCCAACCTAATGTGGAGAGCTATACTGCACCTAATGTGGAGAGCTATACTGCACCTAGTGTAGGGAGAGCTATACTGCACCTAGTGTGGGGAGAACTATACTGCACCTAATGTGGGGAGAACTATACTGCACCTAATGTGGGGAGAACTATACTGCACCTAATGTGGGGAGAACTATACTGCACCTAATGTGGGGAGAACTATACTGCACCTAATGTGGGGAGAACTATACTGCACCTAATGTGGGGAGAACTATACTGCACCTAATGTGGGGAGAACTATACTGCACCTAATGTGGGGAGAACTATACTGCACCTAATGTGGGGGAACTATACTGTATCTAATGTGGGGAGAACTATACTGCACGTGAAGTGGGGGAACTATACTGCACCTAATGTGGGGAGAACTATACTGCACCTAATGTGAAGAGCTATACTGCACCTAATGTGGGGAACTATACTGCCCCTAATGTGGGGAACTATACTGCACTTAATGTGGGGAACTATACTGCACCTAATGTGGAGAACTATACTGCACCTAATGTGGGGGAACTATACTGCCAAACTAATGTGGGGAGCTATACTGCACCTAATGTGGAGGGAACTGTACTGCACCTAATGTGGAGAGCTATACTGCACCTAATGTGGGGAGAACTATACTGCACCTAATGTGGGGGAACTATACTGCACCTAATGTGGGGAGAACTATACTGCACCTAATGTGGGGAGAACTATACTGCACCTAATGTGGGGGACTATACTGCACCTAATGTGGGGGACTATACTGCACCTAATGTGGGGGAACTATACTGTACCTAATGTGGGGAGAACTATACAGCACCTGAAGTGGGGGAACTATACTGCACCTTATGTGGGGGACTATACTGCACCTAATGTGGGGGACTATACTGCACCTAATGTGGGGAGAACTATACTGCACCTAATGTGGGGGACTATACTGCACCTAATGTGGGGGACTATACTGCACCTAATGTGGGGGAACTATACTGTACCTAATGTGGGGAGAACTATACTGCACCTGAAGTGGGGGAACTATACTGCACCTAATGTGGGGAGAACTATACTGCACCTAATGAGGGGGACTATACTGCACCTAATGTGGGGGAACTATACTGCACACCTAATGTGGGTGAGCTATACTCTTTACCTAATGTGGGGGGAACTATACAAAAATATAAAATTGTACTATTTTGATCCCTATAACTCTTATTTTTCTGTATATGGGGATGTGAGGGTCATTTTTTGCGCTGTGATTTGTAGTTTTTATCGGTACCATTTTTGTTTTGATGGGACTTTTCAATAGCTTTTTAGATATTTTTTTTATAGTATTTGAAGTGACCAAAATTGTTCAAATCTAGTTAGTGCACTACTATGACTTTTGGGGCCCCACTTTTGATTTTGCCTAAGGCCACGCTAAGCCTAAAACCAGCCCTGATTATAAGGGAGTGTTGTGCCATTTTACTTTTTGAATTTGTGGTGGACTATGATCAGGTCTTGGTCGCTGACACCACTTTATTGAAACATTTGGCAAAGTACTGGTGTATTCCTTCTGTGATATATATATATATATGTATAGCCACGCAAAGTGATACGCCTGTGCTCGGTGGCCGTTTGCCGGCACAATGACACAATGCTGTGGGGCTGGTATACAGTAATTTCCAGGGCTGGATTTCATCCCCAGTCCGGCCCTGTCCCAAGGATAGGGGATAAGTTTCAGATTGCGGGGGTCCGACCGCTGGGGGGCCCCGTGATCTCCTGTACGGGGCCCTGGCTCGCTGGCCAGATAGCGCAGGTTGACCGCCAGATGAAGGGGCAGCCGACACGCCCCCTCAAAAAAAGCGCTATAGCAGAGCCAGAAATTGCCAAAGGCAGCGCTGCATCAGTCCCCCAAAAAATGTGAGTTCCTGGATTTAAATATCTATATTCAGGATGGCTGTTCGCATACTGCCAACTATTTTAAGGAGGTGGATGCAAACAGATACCTCGACTTTAACAGTTGCCATCTTAAATAATGGAAGAAGAACATTCCATTCGGTCAAATGAAAAGAATCCGAAGGAATTGTTCTTCCACACAAAAATACCTACAACAACTAGAGAACCTGGAGGATGGTTTTAAACAAAAAGGGTATCCCAAACCCCTTATACAAGGAGCACGCCAGAGAGTGGCCGAATTAGAACAAAGTGCTTGCTTGAAAAATAATAAACAGGGTAATGCAGAGGGGGGTTATAATGATGAATTTGATTCTGTTTTTCTAACTAGGTATTACACTTCACACACCAATATTTTTTTATAATTTTTTTTTTATTTTTTTTTGTATAGGTAATATCACCAGCTCATATTATTGTGTCATGATTACTGGCACCATATGTAGTCCCCCAGTTATTCTTCTTTAGATGTTTTCCATGTCCTGTGCAGTATCTCTCCCAGAAGTCCACTTGATGGCCCCCGTGGTGGTCTACACCCCGAAGTCATCAATTTTTACTCTAAGAGAGAGTGTGCAGCTGTTTCTGGAGACGGTCAACAATAACCTCTGCATGGTGGAATAATAGGTCACGATGTTTATCAGGATCAGTAGAAGCATCACCCACTCGATGATTATGATGGGGATTTCACGGATCTCGTCCCAGTCTTCATCATTATGGAATAATTCCTTTAATGTTTCATATCCAAAATAGAAAACTACACAGACAAAAGTCAGGCCACAGCAGGTGCATCTACTATGGTGGATGACTTTTTTTTGCTCCAGGAAATTTATACATCTGGATGGACTGCCCAAGGTAGTATAAGGCTTCACATGTAATGGAAATTATCGTGCTGACAAAGTGTATCCTGGGATATTCTTCGGGGGACAATACATGCATAACAGCTGTGGAAAAACAGGAGGCCCACACAATGGCCAGCAGGATCCTCTGGATCAGGACCTGATGACCCCTGAACTCTTCAGTATGCATAACCATATACTTATAAATAAGAAAGGTTAGTACCAAAGTGCCAATGGACGTCCCTATGAATCCAATTCTGAATAATATGCTTTCGGGAAAGACATTTCCCACGTCACTGTGAAGGAAAAGAAACCAATGTTATTATGGATATTTCCTCACTCCCAACCCATGAAATAAGAATCATTTGCTTGTTTATCTTACCTGATGCTCATCAGTGGCGAGGCTGCATGGCCGAGGACGACCGTCATGATGTAGCTGGTGGCAAGCCAGGCCGCACACCAAAACGCCAACAGGAGGGGGACGAACCCCAGTCCTTTTAGCTCCATTTCAGACAAGTAGAAAAAGAAGACGCTAATCTCACTATTCTCACTAATCGCACTGGAACAGACTGAAGGCTCGGGCGGCTGTCAGTGGGATGTCAGGCCTCCAGCTGTCTATGACATCACATGTGACATGTCAGAATGACTGCTTGTTTCTTTGAGCTGCCATGATTTAGTATCTGCTATAGACAGAACCTGATGTTTTTACTATGGACCTTACAGACCTCAGAACCCAAGTAATTAGTGCAGGGGCTCCATTTTGATCATCTCATATTTCACATTATTTGAGTTCCAGGGCTCAGATACATTTGCACCCTCTATAGCAGTGGTCTTCAAGCTGTGAACCCCCAACCGCTGCAGAACCACAACTCCCAGCATGCCCAGACAGCAACTTTGCATAAGGAAATAGTCTAATTAAACTTTTCTTATATATAGAATCCCTGAAATCTCCAATCTCTCCTTTTATTGCTTTATGATCTGTGTTACTTATTTGTAAAAAAACAATGTTTGTGATTGTCTTCCCCCCACACACTTATGGGCTATCTCTTCAAACGACTTTATTTGACCTAAAGCGTATAATTGATTTACATCAATAAGCCCCTTTTCATCCAAAAGAGTGAATCTTTAATTTTAAGGAACTCTTTAAGTGCTTTATTCGACCATAATGAAGTAAAGTCAAAACTCCATGTGATTTAAAAAATAAATTTAAGTTCCCCCCATACTTAATTATCTAGATATGCATGGGTGTAGTGAGTATCCCAGCTTCCAAAATCTCAAAAATATCCTTCATTTTTCAGAGGCTTTTTCAAAAATGAAAGAAGCGATCTGATTGGTTGCTATGGGCAACTCAGCAGCTTTCCCCATAGACCACAATGGGCCTACTGGTTTCAATGGGCAAAAAATCAGAGTTAATGCACTAGACACAGTTCTCTATACCATTAACCCCTTCCCGACCTATGACATACCTGTACGTCATGGGTGGCAAGGTGTTCCCGACCCATGACATACAGGTACGTCATGAACATTTTTGCCGCTACTCGCGGCATCCCGCAGCGCCCGGTAAGATGGTGGCTATCACTGATAGCCAGCCATCTTACCATGCGACCACGGGGGGTTTCATCCCCCCCCCCCCCCCCCCAGCGATCGCTGCTATCAGCTGGTCAAATCTGACTAGCTAATAGCAGCGTTTCGCTATCAGAATATTTAGCAGCGCGGTGTGTAAGTCCCGATCACGGGGATCGGGACACACACCGCTCTGCTAAGTGTCCCTTACCCATCCCCCGGCATCACTTACCCGACCATGCGGTGTCCCGAGTGGTCCCGTTGCGAGCGACGTCCTCCAGGCGGTCCCGGCGGCGCTGCGTCCCGGAGGTGAGTTTCCGGCAGCAGTGCGGCATCTTCATTGGCAGCAGTGAGATCGCCGTAAAGCGATCTCACTGCTGCCTCTGGGAGTTTCAAAACGGCAACTCCCAGCATGCCCAGACAGCCTTTGGCTTTCTGGGCATGCTGGGAGTTGTAGTTTTGTAACATCTGGAGGTCCACAGTTTGGAGACCACTGTATAATGGTCTCCAATCTGTGCTGTTCCAGATGTTGCAAAACTACAACTCCCAGCATGCTCAGTCTGTTCAGGCATGCTGGGAGTTGTAGTTCTCTAACATCTGGAAGAGCATAGATTGGAGACCATTATACAGTGGTCTCCAAACTGTGGACCTCCAGATATTGCAAAACTACAACTCCCAGCATGCCCAGACTGCCCAAGCATGCTGGAAGTTGTAGTTCGGCAACATCTGATCCTTCAGATATTGCCGAACTACAACTTCCAGCATGCTTGGGCAGTCTGGGCATGCTGGGAGTTGTAGTTTTGCAACAACTGGAGGCACACTAGTTGGGAAACATTGTCCGTTTGCTACCTCAGTGCCTCCAGCTGTTTCAATTGTTGCAAAACTATAACTCCCAGCATGCACTGACAGACCATGCATGCTGGGAGTTGTAGTTTTGCAACAGCTGGAGGCACACTGGTTTGGAAACGCTAAGTTTGGTTGCAAAACACTTGAAAGTTTATTACTTAACTTAGTGTTTCCAAACCAGTGTGCCTCCAGCTGTTGCAAAACTACAACTCCCAGCATGCACGGACAGCCAAAGGGCATACTCGGAGTTTGCAACAGCTGGATGTTTGCCCCCTCCCCCCAATGTGAATGTACAGGGTACACTCACATGGGCGGAGGTTTACAGTGAGTGCTGCAAGTTTGAGATGGCGCAAAATTTGCGCTGCAGCTCAAACTCCCAGCGGCAAACTTGCTGTGAACCTCTGCCCATGTGACTGTACCCTAAAAACACTACACTACACTAACACTAACCTAAAATAAAAAGTAAAAAACACTACATATACACATTATCCCTACACAGCCCCCCTCCCCCAAAAAAATGAAAAACGTCTGGTACGCTACTGTTTCCAAAACGGAGCCTCCAGCTGTTGCAAAATAATAACTCCCAGTATTGCCGGACAGCCATTGACTGTCCAGGCATGCTGGGAGTTTTGCAACAGCTGGAGGCACCCTGTTTGGGAATCATTGGCATAGAATACCCCTATGTCCACCCCTATGCAAATCCCTAATTCAGGCCTCAAATGCGCATGGCGCTCTCTCACTTTGGAGCCCTGTCGTATTTCAGGGCAACAGTTTTGGGACACATATGGGGTATTGCCGTACTCGGGAGAAATTGCCTTACAAATTTTGGGGGGCTTTTTCTTCTTTAACCCCTTATGAAAAGGTGAAGTTGGGGTCTACACCAGCATGTTAGTGTAAAAAAATAATTTTTTTACTCTGACATGCTGGTGTTGCCCTATACTTTTCATTTTCACAAGAGGTAAAAGGGGAAAAAAGATCCTCTAAATTTGTAATGCAATTTCTCCCGAGTATGGAGATACCCCATATGTGGGCGCAAAGTGCTCTGGGGGCGCACAACAAGGCTCAGAAGGGAGAGTGCACCATGTACATTTGAGGCGATTTGCACAGGGGTGGGTGATTGTTACAGCAGTTCTCGGAATCAGAATGATAAGTAAAAGCATTCCAGAGTTATTAATGTTTAAAGTGACAGTGGTCAGATTTTCAAAAAATGCCCAGGACCTGAAGGTGAAAATGGGCTGGGTCATGAAGGGGTTAAAGGGGTACTCCGGTGAAAACCTTTTTTTTCTTTTAAATCAACTGGCTCCGGAAAGTTAAACAGATTTGTAAATTACTTCTATTAAAAAATCGTAATCTTTCCTGTACTTATTAGCTGCTGAATACTACAGAGGAAATTATTTTCTTTTTGGAATGCTCTCTGATGACATCACGAGCACAGTGCTCTCTGCTGACGTTATTATAATAATAATAAGTCTTTATTTATTGTTGTCCTTAGTGGGATTTGAACCCTCTCCAGCTCCACTATATCTTTCTTGTACACTGGTGCTCAGTACTGTACACAGTACTCTATGTGAGGACTGACTAGTGATTTGTACAGCGGTAGAATTATTTCCTTGTCGTCGGCATCTATGCCCCTATTGATGTACCCCATGATTTTATTAGCCTTGGCAGCAGCTGCCCGACACTGGTCACTACAGCTAAGTTTACTGTTACCTAAGGCTCCTACGTCCTTTTCCATGTCAGTCGTCCTAAGTGTTCTTCCATTTAATACATAATCCCAGCTCTGATTTTTGCATTACCTTACAGTTATCAGTGTTGAACCTCATCTGCCACTTCCCAGCCCAAACCTCCAACCTATCCAGATCCATTTGTAACAGTGCACTGTCCTCTATAGTGTTTACCACTTTACACAGTTTGGTGTCATCTGCAAAGATTGCTACTTTACTATTCAACCCCTCTGCAAGGTCATTCATGAATATATTAAATAGGACAGGACCCAAGACAGACCCCTGTGGTACCCCACTAGTAACAGTCACCCAATCAGAATAAGTACCATTAATAAACACCCTCTGTTTCCTATCATTGAGCCAGTTACTTACCCACTTGCGCACATTCTCCCCCAGCCCAAACCTTCTCATTTTATGCACCAACCTTTTATGTGGAACCGTATCAAATGCTTTGGAAAAATCCAGATATACGACATCCAGCGATTGCCCCATGTCCAGTCTTGTGCTCACCTCCTCATAAAAGCTGATCAGGTTAGTTTGACAGGATCAATCCCTCATAAATCCATGCTGATACAGGGTCATACATTTATTTTTATCAAGATATTCCAAAATAGCATCTCTTAGGAAACCCTCAAACAATTTACCGAGGTTAAACTAACAGGTCTATAATTCCCGGGGTCACCTTTTGACCCCTTCTTAAATATTGGCACCACATTTGCCATGCGCCAGTCCTGGGGAACAGTCCCTGTCACTATAGAGTCCCTGAATATAAAAAATTGGGGTCTGTCTATTACATTACTTTTGTAAATAGTCCGCCTCTTCCAAACCACATTTAACACACTGTGAAGTGATTCTCACCCCTATCCTATGTAAATGAAGCGCGGAATAGTGGGTCTTGTGTAATATCTTAAATTGTGTAATTTTATGTTCCATATTACGAGAAACCTTGCTTATATTTTGGGCCATAATGTCCCAATCTTCCTCAGACACAGTACCCACTATTCCGGACCATTTGTCTTTAATTCTGTCGATCCCCCTTACTCCAATAATCTTATTTAATTTCTTATACAAAATTGATATTCCTTTTTTTTTTTTAAAGTGCTCTATTTGAGTTAGTGCTTCTATGAAATTGTGTTTCTGTGCTACATATATCTCCTTATCTATCGTGTTATGGACTGCATGACTAACTTGCCAATAGTACAGCCAATCGTTATCACTAATATCATACCCCCTTTTTATGTGCTCAAATGAAAAGAGTTGTCCTTAATCAAATAATTGTTCCAGTCGTTTTATACCCTTACTATCCCAAAAAATTGACTCACACTTCACCAATTCTTTAAATTTATTGTTACCCCATAGGGGTGTGAACCCAAAACTATTTCCTACATGTAATTCTCCCTTTAATCTTTCCCATACTTTCCTATATTTATACAATAACATCGTGTTATTTGACCCACTCTCCTCATAATCATCTAATTCCAACACCTCATATATGTTCACTTTCTCCTTTTCTACTACAATCTTCTCCAGATATCTAAAATTTCTCCAATTCACGATTCGTACCAACTGCGCGGCCATGTAATAAACAAAGAAATTGGGCATATCCAATCCCCCCCTATCTCCAGGGGCCATAAAATATCTGTACTTCAGACGAACCCTTTTTGTTCCCCATAACAATCTACCCAGTATCACTTCTATCTTCCGGAACCAGCATTTGCCGATCCACACTGGCGAGGCAGCAAGAAAAAAAAGGATCTGTGGGAGGACCACCATTTTTATTATCGCCATCCTTTCTGACATAGAGAAGGGCATTTTAATCCATACTTCTACTCTCTTCGCTAAACTATTCAAAAGGGGCAGTATATTGTTAATCACAAACCTATCATTCGTGGCTGCTATTTTTACTCCCAGATAATGGAAACATTCATTTTTTTTGAACACGGATAGTCTTCCCACCGTCTCCCCCATATCTTCATCCAGGGGGAGCATAGTAGATTTACTCCAATTTATGTCCAACCCAGATAGAGGGGCAAATGCCTCGAACATCTTAATGATACGATGTATTTTTTCTTGTGGGTTAGTTACAAAAAGGAGGATATCATCTACAAATAACAAGATCTTACTCTTCTCTCCATTTACTCCAAATCCCTCATAAACATCATTATCTCTTATCCAAGCAGCTAAGGGTTCAATATAAATTAAAAATAAAAAGGGTGAGAGGGGGCAGCCCTGCCTTGTTCCTCTACTTAGTTTGAATGGGTAGGAGGGGGTTCCATCTACCACCACACTCGCCTCGGGGTTAGTGTATAGTAGCTGAATATAACTCAAAAACCTCGGGCCCACCCTAACCCTCTTCAAAACTTCCCAGAGGTATTCCCACTCCACCCTGTCAAAAGCTTTAGTAGCATCCAATGACAGAATGGAGCGGGGGCCACGGGATCCACTCTGGATTGCTTCATACACCTGGTGGATATTGTCATGAACCGTTCTTCCTGACCTAAACCCTCCCTGGTCACCGCCCACCACTACCTCCACTACTTTATCCAATCTCCTTGCCAGTGCTTTCGCTATTATCTTTATATCTGTATTAAGCAAGGAGATATGAGCCCAAATCCAAGGGATCCTTATCTTTTTTCCTAATGAGTCTAATATTAGCCTCACACATAGATTTAGGGAGAACCCCCCCCCCCCCCTCCAGGATTCATTAATGATACCCAGCAGTTTTGGAAGCAGCAGGGTTGAGTATATTCTATATATCTAGAAAGGAATGCCGTCAGACCCAGGGGATGTATTCCCTTGGATTGATGCCAATGCCTCCTCCAATTCCTGGAGGGAGATTGGGTCATCCAGGGAGTCCCTGACATCCTCTGTCAAACTCGGAATATTAATTCCCCTCAAGAATTCCGCTACCTCCGCCCTATTAATATCGCTGCCCATATAGAGAATGGAGAAAAAAGAGCCAACCATTTGGGCTATTTCTTCTCTATCTGTGGTTATGCTGCCATCCTCCCTCCTCAGAGCCATAATACCACATTCGTCGCCTTGATTTTTAAGTAATCTTGACAGTGTCTTATTTGGTTTCCCTTTCTCAAAGAAATTAAATTGCCCACTGAAGAATAGTTTATTTTGTGCCTTTTTAAGTAGATATTCTTTATATTTCTCTTGAGCTGCCTTCAGTTCTAACAGCTGTTCCCACCACTATCCTCTTCTATCCCTGCTTCTAATGTTGCCACTTTACTATTCAGTACTGATTCTTCCTGTGAGAATTCCTTTTTTTTTTTTTATTGATTCGCCCTATATATAGGCCCCTCAAGTATGCCTTCATAGTATCCCATACCACCTGAGGGTTTGCGGACTTATGATTAATCTCCCAGAATGCCTCTATTTCCTGTCTAAACCAGTCCTGGTCGCCCACTAATTCAATCCAGTGGGGGTTGAGCCGAAAGCCCAACCTTTTCCCACCCATTACCTTACCTCCAATTTCCACCACCACTGGGCAATGGTCCGATAGGGTTTTAGCTTTATACTGCACCCTGCTGGTCCAGGTCATTGCATTCTTATCACACAGGCATAAGTCAATTCGGGAAGCGGTGTTATATGAGGTACTAAAACATGAGTACTGTCTTACTCCTGGGTTTAGTTTCCGCCACCCATCAACCCAATTCATCTCTCCACAGTATCTCGCCAATGCTGTTTCGTTCCCCCCTACATTCCTACCTAATTTGTATCTGTCCATACTAGGGTCTATTACATTGTTCAAATCTCCAACTATCCATAATGCCGAATGTGTCTTACTTTCGCTATAGCTCACGAGGTCCCTCAGAACATCCACTCTAAAAGATGGAGGAATATAAACAAAAGCCAAGATGACTGCCCTATCTTCCCATATTCCATAAAGAAATACATATCGACCATACTTATCTACCTTTGCATTCTTAGTCTCGAATGGTACCCTCCTGTGAACATATACTGATACTCCCATGGAGTAGGAAGAGAGTCTGGAGTGGTATTCTTCTTTGGCCCACTTCCTTGGAAGTATCTGCTCATCTCTTGACCTATGGGTCTCAACTAAACATATGATCGCAGGAAGGCACCTCCGAATATAATCGAAGACTGCACACTTTTTAATTCTATCCGACATACCTCGTATGTTCCAGGCTAATAATTTAAGCATAGATATATTTGCCTAAGAGAAAAAAGAAAAGAGAGAAGAAGAAGAGAGAGAAAAAAAAAAAAAAACCTCTTTTGATCATCTCGTGCCATCCCTCCCTCCTTTCCCTTATCCCCCCCCCCCGCACCCCCCCCCTCTCCCCATAATGCACCGTACTTCTACTATGCACTCGTATCCTAGTGACACCCCAGAGAACCCCCCAACCCCTCCCCCCCGAGACGTAACATTATTACTCAACTAATACTTCCAACCCCTAATGCCACAGTAGTGCCTTATATTAGATGCCTTATTTATCCATCCAATCTGAGACTTCTTGTGGGGTTCCAAATATTGTTACCTTTCCCTTATGCTCAACCCGGAGTCTCGTTGGAAACAGCAGAGAGAAGGGCACCCCTGCGTTCTTTAGCCGCCTTTTTATCTCCCGAAAGGATGCCCTTTTCCTCTGGGTCTCCCAAGAGAAATCCGGATATAGAAAAATATTCTGTCCATTATACTGTAGGTCCCTCATCTCTCTTGCCCTCCTAAGGATAGTATCCCTGTCCTGGGAGGTATATAACTTAATTAGGATTGTCCTAGGGGGACCCCCCGGAGGGGGAATACGCCTTGGCACCGATGAGCTCGTTCAATCCCAAACATTGGGGTAAGATGCCCTTCCCCTATCCCCTCCTTCAACCACCTACTAAGAAACTGTATGGCAGAGTTCCCCCCCCCCCCCCTCCACCCCCTCAGGAAACCCCACCATCCTTATATTACAACGTCTGGATCTATCCTCAAGGTCTGTGAGCTTATCTTTAACAGATGTCCTCTCCTTTTTCAAGTCATTAACCTCCTCCTCCAAAACCTTAATCCTATTTTCTGTTTTAGGGGCTTCTTCCTCCAGTCTGGAAATCCTATCTCTCATTTTAGTCATATCGTGTCTTATCAGAGATACCTCGGTAGATACCACACCTAATTGTTTATTTATCTCCTCAATTGCACAATTAGTTTTTTCACCCCTCCCAAGATCTCCTCCAACATCTGTGTTCCCATAGGGGGCACAGACTGCCCTTCCTCAGTTTCTTCCACCTCCAAGACCGAGTACCTAGAGCCTGTTTTACTAGGGGAGAGATCCTTCTGGGTTCTAGTTTTTATACCCACAGCTGGAGACTTCCAAATTTTATCCAATTTACCCATAGCCCCCTTATCTTTTTGTGGCGAGCTACCCCCTGATCTTCTGGGGTTCACCTTAGGGGCCATTTCACCCACTATTTCTCTTCACTTTATATTTGTGGGGTGTATGTATCACTACGGGGATATCACGGACCAACTTAGCAACTTTATACACCATAGGCCCCTCCCACTCGAGAATTTAAATCCCGTTATTTACAGCATACAAAAGTAAGAATTCACAGTCCCATATGGCTCTGGGGAGCGCTTAAAACCTAGGGTATCACACCCTGATCCAGAAATATCCACCACCAAATATAGCATACTAATATGCAACTACGGAATCATTAGCGTATTCACGCTCCCCCTGGTAGACAGTGCAATCACCCCCCAGAGTCACTGATCTTATTGGGTCCAGGGAGGGGTTCAATTTCATGAGAGAGGAATTCTGCTAAGACCAAGTTGTTCAATTTAGTCCATGAGTCCCGGTTTCTCCAAATCGCTAGGAGGAGTGACCAGGCAGAGAGTCAGGCATCCAATATTGTCCATTCCACATGGGGCCAGTGCAAGAGGCTGCTGCTGTTCAGAATATTGCCGGGGTATTAATCAATGGTTTCACCGGCTTCTGCACTGTTAGATATTCATCACATGTAAAGTCTGATCGTTTTACTCAGCTCCACTCTCCATCCACAAGAAAGGGTCTGGGCCAGTCTATTCAAATCCCAGCAAGGAGTAGCGGAGTTCCACACATGCCCCTCAACACCTCCGCGTCTGTCTATTACATTACTTAATTCCTTTAGAACATGGGGGTGAATGCCATCTGGACCTGGTGATTTGTCTATTTTGATTTTTTGTAGGTGGCACTGTACTTCTTCCTGGGTTAGACAGGTGACCTGTACTGGGGAGTTTACCTTATCACACTGTATTTCACCTGGCATTTCATTTTCCTCAGTGAATACAGTGGAGAAGAATTTTAGTATATTTGCTTTTTCCTGATCCCCGTTTATAATTTCTTCCTCATCATTTTTTAAAGGGCCAACACTTTCATTTTTGACCTTTTTGCTATTTATATAATTAAAGAACATTTTGGGGTTAGTTATACTCTCTTTGGCAATGAGTCTTTCTGTCTCTATTTTTGCGGCTTTTATCTGTTTTTTACATATTTCACATTTTTCTCTATAGCTTTTTAATGCTTCTTCACTGCTGTCCTGTTTTAGTAACTGAAATGCTTTATTTTAGTCATTTATTGCCCCCTTAACATTTTTATTCATCCATATTGGTTTTCTTTTATTTCTGACCCTTTTATTCCTATAAAGTATATACATCTTACAGTGAAAATTTAAGATATTTTTAAAAGTCTCCCATTTAGTGTCAGTATTGTTCTTTTTGAGGACAATATCCCATTTTATATTGTTATGGGCTTCTCTGAGTTGATCGAACTTTGCTTTTCGAAAGTTCATTGTTTTTGTGGCCCCTCGAGAGATTCCCTTATTGAAGAACAAGTTATAATGTATTACATTATGATCACTATTTCCTCGGTGTCCATCTACTTGCACATTAATTACTCTGCCAGTTTCAGTACGTTGGTAAATATTAAGTCTAGTAGGGCGCCCCCTCTGGTCAGGCCCTGCACCATTTGGGACAGATAATGGTCTTTAGCTATAGTCAGAAATCTGTTTCCTTTAAAGTCGAAGTCTGCCCAGTTCTCCATGAACCCAAACCCCTCCTTCCTACACCAGCTTCTGAGCCACTTGTTTACCTCCCTAATCTCCCGCTGCCTCTCTGGTGTGGCTCGTGGTACAGGTAATATTTCAGAAAATACTACCTTGGAGGTCCTTGCCTTAAGCTTGCAGCCTAAGTCCCTGAAATCCTTTTTAAGGACACTCCATCTACCTCTTACTTTGTCATTGGTGCCAATATGTACCATGACTGCTGGGTCTTCTCCAGCCCCACCCAGCAACCTGTCAACCCGATCCGCGATGTGCCGAACTCGAGCGCCAGGAAGACAACACACTGTTCGGCTATCCCGGTCTTTGTGACAGATCGCCCTATCTGTCCCCCTAATAATTGAGTCCCCCACTACCAGTACCTGTCTGACCTGCCCTGCTCTCCTCCCTCCCTCCTTACTGGAGCAGACACCCCCCTGGCGGTCAGAGGCAAAGTCCTGCTGCAGTACCGCTAGCTCTGAAATGACATGAGTTTTTTCCTGCAGGTTGTCTCTGGCCGCCGAGGGTGTGTGGTATCTGTGCCCCCGCATATGTGCCCCTGGTGCACTAAGGGCTGACGTTCCGGTTGGTTGGGGTTTTTTCAGGCGTGATGCAGTGGACAGGCCTGCTTTCAGTCCCCCGTTGCAGCTCATGGGGAGCTCGCTCTGTTCCCGGGTGTGGCTGGTTTGGTTGGTTGTTGGTGTGGTGTTTTGGTTTTTCAGTGGTGCTGCAGGGTGGTTTACTACTGGGTGTCTTGGTAGTCAGTGGGTTTCTGCCATGCTTGGGTTTTTTGTTTGCGCTTTTTCCTTTGGTGTTGGTTGTGGGACTTTGGGTGCTTGCTTCGGCAGTTCATGTTCTAGGATTGTAACGGTACTGTGTGGGTTGGCGTGGCCCCTGTGCTTGATTGCGCTATAATTTGGTGATGCTTTTCTTTTTTGGGTGTGATTTGAGTGATCGGGGGCGTTTTGTCGGTCTGACATTTGGGGCGTTGTCACTGTTATTATTTCTTTCTTTCGGCTTTCTTCCTGCGCTCGGCTTGTTGCACCTAGTGCTTCGCTGTTTGGAGATAAGGTTTATTTTGCGGCTGTACTCCCTGGGGTCGGTATTGGGTGTTGACGCTTTGTCCCGTTCTCTGGCAGTGGTTCCGGAGGTTGCTCCCTCGGGTGGAGTCGGAAGGTTTGCTCATGTGGCTGTGGAATGGGAGACCACCTCGGGTTCGGGTCCCGGGGTAGGACTGAGTGATACAGTTGTGGTTAAATTTTCGGCCTGTGGGTCATCGTGGAGATTGGTGTATTTCTTGGTCCGCTTTAGTGGCTCCTGCGACTTGGTCGCACTCACGGTGAGGCGCTTGCGAGTAGTTGGGGTTGGTGTGGAGGCCGGGATGTCTACAGTCAAGGAGGGTCCCGAAGGTTCCAAATGTGTCTGTGGATAGGGGTTTTGTTTTTTGTACCTACAAGGTTCTGCTGTTTGACTTCCTATTTCGTTTTGATAGGCTGTGATAAAATAAGTTAACTGCTGTGTCTCCTATCCAAGGAGGTTCGAGATTTGGGCTGTATTCTGCATGTATCCAATTAACATTTTTAGTATGTGACGCTGGGTATCTTCACCTGTTCGTGTGAATCACCTACTACTCAGTGCAAAAAAAAAAAAGGGTGCTTTCCCACTGTGCTGCGATCCAGTGGGGTGAGGTTGCCGCATGGCGGGGGGTGATTTTTCTTTTCTGCTTTGCGGTTGGTGGGATGTTGGTGTATACCTAGGGGCTGGGCCCGTGAGCGGGTGGCCTTGCTGTCGGCGACCGTTTTTTCCTATCAGTTTTTGGGTCGCTTGGTGGCGGCTGTGGGTCGGATTTTTGGTTGTCGCTTTTGCGTCGTTTTTTCTGATCCGAGGTTTTGCTCTGGCTTTTTTCGGGGCTAGGTGGATGGGGCACCTTCTTTCTCCTCATCTCCTTCCATGACACTTGGGTGTCTGATGTGTTTTTTGGGTGCCTATTTTGTGCGTTTTCAGGTCCGTCGGTCCGAGATTGCTTAGGCGATCTGGGACACACAGCTTGTGCTGCATGAGGGTCCACGAATGACTGTTTTTTCCGGTTGTCGTCCTATTGTTGACTGGACTGCGGTGGGGGCCTCCCCCCCCCCCTTTTTCTTTTATGCTCCCCGCCCTCGATTGTCTGTTTTGGGTTTTGGCTTCTCTTTGTAGGAGGGGGTGTTGTGAGTTTGGGATTCGCTCTCTTTTTGTGTCGGTGTCGGCGGAGAGGGCTCAGTTTCCGGAGAGGGTAGCGCAGCGCGTGGGGCGCGGGCGATCTGCATGTTGCGTTGCTATTTTCGCCCAGTTTGATGT